>NC_056726.1:526057963-526357963 GCF_019279795.1 Protopterus annectens | reverse complement strand
ATAGACAGATAGATGGATAGATAGATTGACAGATGAATAGCTACAACTGTGTGCATATGTGTGTGTCTGTGTTTCCCTTCAACTGCTTCAGATTTATTTGGTTGTGTTTTATTAGTATGGATGGTGCAGTGGTGCAGGAGTTTGCATTGTCTCCTCACAACAAGACATTCTCCTGTTTGATTCTTGGCTGGGGTGCTGTCTGTGTGGAGTCTGCATGTTCTCCCTGCATTCATGTGGGTTTCCTCTGGGTGCTCCATTTTTCTCCCACATTACAAAAGGCATGCATCTGGAGCATTTTTCCCTGGGCCTTCTTTGACAATTGTCTCGTTCCAAGTCGGACTTTCCCAGTAAACAAATGTTAAATAAATAAATTATTCATAGCATGGATTCTTGTTGTGTAGTATCATTTTTACGTTTATTATAATATTGTTACTCTTAGACTGTGGCATCTTGTAAGGCCAGGCATAAGTAAAAGAAATTAAAACCTTACTTAGTTTTTCTGTACTGATCACAGAGTGACAATAAGAATGAAAGGGTACAACTGTGACAATATATAGGCCTTGTCTATAAAAGTACTAGTTTTAATTTGTGGGTTGTGTTAGCAGAAACTGTATCATACCTCTCAATTATCCCTATTTTGAAAGAACATTCCTATGTTGAGGCCTGATTAGCCCATGCATGCTGTACCTATATTTTATACATTTATCCCTGTTTTCAAGCTTCTTTCCTTTACCCAGTCACATAATTTCCTGCATCTACCTCATCACATGCGAGTTTTAAAGCTGTCTAGTACACAGCAAGCCAATCTATGTGATCAACATACTAGTGGGACCTATAATTTAAAGAAAGAGGATACATATCTTGTTTAGAAGCAAAAATAAATAGTGTAGTGTGGTAGAACTTTTCAATACAGTTCATTAAAATCTACAGATTTTTACACTGTCTCTGATAATGTCTTATATTTTTACATCATTTTTGCCACACTGGGTTTTAAACATGTTTGTGACTAGTATCCCACATTTCTACTGGAAGCAGGAAAAGGTATGTGCTGTGTGTGTGTGTGTGTGTGTGTGTGTGTGTGTGTGTGTGTGTGTGTGTGTGTGTGTGTGTGTGTGTGAGTGTGTGTGTGCTTCTTCTTCTGAGATGCCACAATCTTGTATTTTTTGTTTGTCTTTATCTGTATATGTGTACAAATATACGTATCCAGACATGCCCACATGGAAACATACACACAGACTGACACAGACCAACATACACACAGACTCACACTCACTCACTCACTCACTCACTCACTCACTCACTCACTCACTCACTCACTCACTCACTCACTCACTCACTCACTCACTCATGTATGCATGCATGCCTGTACAGTGACGAGGCTGAAAAATTATTTGTTGATTCCAGTGCTGCTTTGATTTGCAACTACAGAACATCCTGCTATGACCTTGCCCTTTTGTCACAATTAAATATGACATTCAAATCATTGAAACTACTGTTGTTTAAAAAAAAGGCAGGGAGAAACTTTAGTCTTGTATAACTTATATTGTCATGCTTGTATGCATTACTTCAGGTCAAACTATGCTTAAAGTGTGTGCCATAATCAGTTCATTATGATATATTTATGTCCTTTTGTAACTTGTTTAGCAAATGGCACACCCTACACATTATTACATTTTATTCATAAAACTAAATAGAAATTAACACTTTAAAATATTGTGCAGATGTGTGTATGTGCACTGATTTTGTTTTGTAAAAATTCTGTACAAAAGTTTACGCTGATTTGTATATTCCTGCCATATGGAAATTAAACTGCCATGTTCTGCAGTTACCATTCAGCGAAAGCAAATATTATATGGAACTTCTAAGGTGATTGAATCAGTTGGCAAGCATTGTGACATAATCACATTATATGTCAAATGAAACTTTTGAAAGTTTATAGTGCTGGACCGATGTCAGGAGTTTAATTAAGTAAAGAGACTGCAACAGAGCTTTTATAAGTTTGGTCTGTATACAGCATAGAAAGGTATGACACACTGAAATATGATAGAGGCATATGGAGCAATGCTTTTACCAGTGAGTGTTCTAAGAAGTTCTGCGTCTTATGCTGTTAATATTTACTTTATTCATTTAACTGGTTGCATCAGCTGGCCATTTTGGACTCTTTTTATCAAAGGCCAAAACACCAGGGCAAGCATAAAAGTAATACATATAGAGAATTTAGAGTAGCCAATCAACCAGCACAATGTTGAGAAGAGAAAAAAACATGAAGTACCAAGAGAAAACCCTCAAAGGCACAGGACAAGTATGCAAAGCACACCCAGACACAGACTGCAAGGCAGGATTAACATCTGGACCTTGCAGCTGTGAAGCAAAGATCTTTAGCACTGAGGCAACGTGCACCACAGCTTTGGCAAACTCATTCTTTTCTGCACAAGTCATTGTAAAAAAACAAAAAGTAGTGCAGAGGTAGAAAGCCGTAACATTATCAGATAAATAAACTGCTTAAAATATTCCTTTCAGCTGGTTCCAGGAATTGGGATCTCACTATAACTAATGGTGTAAATATTGTGGCTTGGAGTACCGTGGTTTTCTAATACTAATTTAAACTGTCCTCCATCATGATGCTGACTAAAAATGGTGCAGCCTTAAACCTCTGCATTGTACAATATTTTTTGAGAATATAGTCTAATACATTTACAATAGATGCTGATCTTTGTTATCATTTTTACTGGAACCTATTTGGTCTATTCATACCCCAAAGGCATTTGCATGTTGTGTCTTAATCTATACAACCTTCTTTGGGTGTTATTAACTTTTTAAGTAATAAGAGTAATATGAAATGCTGTCCCTAGTCTCTTCTGTAACCTCCATGCATGTCTTTCATGCTGCAAAATCTCCTAATTGTCCATTAAGTGACATATTTAAAATGTCCTTGTGTTTCGTTGTAAGCACTAAATAAGCTACAAATTACTACAACACTCAACTTTCCTCACTTGTCTAGAGGAAAACATTGTTTAGTACTTAATAAATAAACACCTATCCAGGCATATCTAAGGGTCAGCTCCCGGTGTTTTCTCCTGTCTACCTGATGAATCTGGGCATCTTGAGGCAATGCAGCAATTGCCTCATGTACAAAGAGAACGCTCTCCTCCTACCACCCAACACTACAACCTGTGAGAGATGCACTTATATAGCTAAACTGGAAGTAAACCTCTCTTCACCCAAGATTGGACTAGACAGTAAGAGGAGAAGGTGAACACTTGCACCACACCACACTCATCACATAGTCCCTCAAAACTTACACCAACAAAAAAAACACATAGAAACACAAAACACACACCTACATTCACGGAGGCTCTCAATAAAAAATCTGCTCAAGCACCAGAGACCTCCAAAGCAGAAATGCAAGCAACCTCCACCCCCCAAGACAACCCAATGACACATATCGCCTACTCAGAGGCGATCTCAGCCTAGCATACAAAGCTATGTCAAACCCAGAGCTGTTGGACATGCTCCACTTAAAGAAATCCCAAACCCTCTGAGCTACATGCTCTAGGGACCTAAACCTTGTCTCCACAATAAACAGAACATGCTGGAGGGATAGGTTCCTGTCCCAGAGACTTTCCATACTCTGGAATAAACTACCTATCAATATCAAACAAAGCTCCTCATTAGCACTCTTCAAGAAAAATCTTGATGATTGGATGGGAAATAGGAAATTCACCCCGGGGATCACCTCTGGGGCTCTGCTCGGCAAGGGCACAGGAAAATAATTTTCTTGGGTGGCAAAAGCCGAAAGCCAGGGTACTTTTTTGGCTAGGCTTATATAGGCCCTATGGCCAACAGCCTAGTACCTACCTATAAACCTATCTATCCCTCAAGTGTTACAGGATTTGCCTGTTAGTTGTTAGTTTAGCGGAGTTTAGAGGTATGGCAGCCACACACACACACATATCTTCACATTAGCCCCTCTCTCACCCACTCATACTTATGGACACACTCATTCACACACACACACACACACACACACACACACACACACACACACACACACACACACACACACACACACACACACACACACACACACATATCTTCAGATTAGCCCTCTCATCACCCAATCATACTTATGGACACACTCATTCACACACACACACACACACACACACACACACACACACACACACACACACACACACACACACACACACACACGCACACACACACACACACATACACACACACACACACACACACACACACACACACACACACACACACACACACACACACACACACACACACACACACACACATATCTTCACATTAGCCCCTCTCATCACCCAATCATACTTATGGACACACTCACTCATTCACACACACATGCACACACACACACACACACACACACACACACACACACACACACACACACACACACACACACACACACACACACACACACACACACACACACACTCACACACCTAGTCTACCTTTCTTGCAATTAGCTCCTTTTCTGTGACCACTGTGACCACCTAGGCAGACACACGTCTCTCACACACACACATTCACACACACACACACACACACACACACACACACACACACACACACACACACACACACACACACACACACACACACTCTCACCTGAGACCAATCATCTCTCTACAAGCACTCACACAAGCACTCATAAATATATGCATGTAAACACCTTGCCACTACCTATCCTCTAAACTCACTGGCACTTACCTCTAACATTATCTCACCCACTGAAAATGACCATGTTCTGGGATCCTGCTGGAGGTAACCCTTTCTGAGTTACAGTGACAGAATCATACTTTTGCAGCAGATGCTGTTCCTTGTTATCATTTGTCTGGGGCCCCATTTGCTCTGCACACACTCCAGAGATATCTGCATATTAGGTTTTAATTTATGCCACCTTCATTGAGTATATTTAGGACTGAACAGAGAATTCTTATTGTTGGAAGCCAAAATGTAGACATTAAAATGTGTTTAGGCATATGAATATAACATAATGCTTTGTATCAATTATGTGTGGAACCAAAGTCATGATGGGTAATCTTACAGCAACACTAAGATGGCAGGCTCTGATTTGATTAGGTTTTTACTGAAGCCTTTGCTATAAAGACTGAAAAACAGAAAGAAGGAACAATATTAAAAAAGGAATATAGTTTCAGAGTCATGGCAACATCACTTGTAGTTTTAATTATTAACTATTTAGTGCAAAACAGTAGTGGGGATACTGCTTTGCTGACAACAGATTTTCTATGATGAATTTTCTAAAAGAACACTGGACCTTGCAAATTACTCCATAACTAACAATTGCCTCTGATTTTTACAGAATTATCTTGATTTTTGCATCTTATTTTTGGTATTTGTCATAAACTATGTCATATTGTGATAAATGGTTGAAGACACCACTTTGAAAGGTGACTCAGTTATTAGGGGTATGGGCACTTTCCTTGATAATGTACTGTCCTTTAATCACCTTGCATCTAGTCAGACTGATGACTAGGGATATATCTTCAAGGTCCAAAGAAATTATCATTTCTCTCTCACTCATCAGGCCCATAGTACAGTATAATGTCCCCTTTTGCATGTAATTGTCTAAGCATCTGACTCAGCTTGACAGACCACATTATCTTCTCACCAAACCAATCAAAGACATGTCTTTCTTGGGCAACACTAATCAACATAAAGTGCTCTCTCTCTCTGTTTTCATTTTCCTGCAGACTCTTGAGGGAAGGATGACTGTCTAGCCTACTGAGCCTCAAAGGATCCAACCCTGTGTGACCTCCTATACATCCAAAAAACAATTAATACCCTTAAAATACACCTAAAAGATCTACATTTCCACAGAAATTTCATTTCTCCCTGTTGTTGAGATAGAGACATAGACAGATGGATGCATAGATACATAGATAGATTAATAGGTAGAATGCTGTCTTAGATCATGCATCTTTTATGGAATAGTGTTCCTTTGGATATAAAACAAAATAGCTCATTAACCCTTTTTAAGCATAACCTGGATGAGTGGAATGGCAGTCATAAGTACCCTCTGGGTCTGGCTCCTCAAGCCCTCATTAAAAGGGATTTAAGTTAAATATTAAATGTTCTGCTTAGGGGGTAGGCCCAGAGGAAGGGTTAAGCTGGATGGCAGCAACTTTGAAAGTAGGAATTGTGGGCAAAAACAACAAGGACAATACAGTTAATTACATGGAATGTTGGGAGTTCATAAACTCCTATCAGAAAGAGATTGCAGGAAAAGTTAACAAGGATGGGGGAGAAATTGTTAATCATTTATTACATTTGTTTACTGGGATAGTACAAATGTTCAGAAATCTACCCCTTTTTAGAGGAGACTGGGAAGAAATGCTCCAGAAAAATTCCAACATAACATAAAGAAGATAGTAAACAGAGGTATGCAAGTAATCAACAAATATACAAAACTTTAAAACTTTAACAAAGTAGCATTATTATTATCATTATTAATAGGAGCATCATTTAATGAGCTATCAAACTTTTTTATGAAATCTTTTCCTTGTGTTCTAAACAAACTTAAAAATCAAAGATGGGGAGAAGACTCTGTGTTACTAATGACCAAAGGGAGAAATGAAGAGCAAGGTAAGAGTAGGTGAGATGGGAGCAGTAATTGCATTTTTAGAGGTCTTCAAGCAAGCACAAAGTGATAAAATGTGGGATAGATAGATGGATCATCTTCAGGGAAGTATGAAAGGCGCATGCTGGACAACAAGGACCATGCATCAAACAGGATGATAAAGGATTCTACAAGATCTTTTTTGCTAAGTGGGACAGACAAGAAAAGCTGGACTAGAGATAATGTGGAGGACTTCAATATCACCACATAACCAGAAAAATACAGGTTATATTTCCATAACAAAAGATGAGATAAAAACTAGCCCAAGGAATGAAACAGGGATGGTGGCTGGACATATGAAGGGAAATGTATCAATGTGAGGCAATGCTGTTTTACAAAAAACATTTCTGGTACAGCCAAGTACCTTCTTGAGGAAGGAAAACCTAATGAAAATAATGGCAGAGTTGCAAATACAGGAAAGGCACATGTCAGATCATGCACCAATGATACTTAACATAAGTGTGCGTGAACAGAAAATGGTGAGAAGAGCATGGGAGGGGGTTAGCTATAAATGGAAGGAGACAGAAGACAATGAAACACTGCATGGTACAGGACAACATGAAAGAGTGCTGGAGTGATGGGATAAGGTCACTGTCAGGGGAAAACTGATGAGTGCAGAAGGAAAGAAGAAATATATAGAGGTGGTACAGAAGGAAGCTGGAAGACATGAAAGTAGAGGAGAAGCACTACAGATAAAGGGAAAAAGCAATAAGAATGAAATTTGAGAATAAAATTACTATGAGCAACAAATTTAACAATGGTAACGTAGGGATTACTGGTAAATCGTGTAGATCATTGTGTGTATTGTACCTAGTCAACCACTGTAGTTGAATGCATGCATGCATATAAGTTGCTGAGCATGTGCATGATCAGTGCCATTTTGTATAGTCAGTCAGAGTAAATACAGGCATGAATGGAGACACACATGCAAGTGTGTTTGAAGTAATGACTGAGTCAGTTAGCTTAAATATATGTTCCAGTTACAGCTGCTGATGTGTTTATGTACAATAAACAACTTGAACCCATCACAGTGCCTCAGTGTCTCATTTGAATACAAGAGACATTCAACATGCTGTCAAAATGGGATCCGAAGTTAAAGCAGCTTGCAAACCACGAGGCTTGCAATTAAAAGTGGTGGAATGTACAGGAGCCAACTCGCAAACAGGTCAGCCAATATTCAGAGGTACCTAAAATCATTTAAATGATTTTTCATTTGCTGAATGTGTGGCGAAGCATTCAAAACTTTCAAAATAATTACCAAGATAAACAAAATGTCCGAAAATGACATACTGATAAAAGTATTCAAAATAAATACCAAAGTGTTTGAAATAATTTCTGAAGTGTTAAAATGTATGAAAGGCCTAAAATTACTGCATTTTTCACAATTTACTACTTTTTTGCATTAACTAAAACTTTTTAAAGTGTCCTGAGTGTTCGCAGTATTTGCAGTGTTAATGTGAAGCCTTTTCGGAGAGATTGCTGTGCATTTGGGCATAATTACAAGTACATGATCTATGCTTATATTTAAACATATTTTGTTGTTATGGCAGAGGGATTTCTTAGACCTGGATCATTGGTAATCGATAATAGTATTGCTGAGAACTGGTGAATGTTTGAGCAATAATATGATATTTTCATAAAGGCTGCATTTTTTGACAAAGAAACACGTACAAAGGCATTTATACTTCTTAATTTAGCTGGCTCAGAAGTCATTGAGAGGAAACTTTCATTTCTGTATGCACCTGTCATGTATGCAGGGGAGAGGAAAAACCACCTTATTGTGGTACAGGCTGAAAAGCAAGAAGACCCTGTGGGCTTAAAACGTAAATTTAGAGAAATGTGTAATCCTCAAATTAATATTACAATGGAAAGGCATATGTTTTACACAAAAAAATCAAAAGCCTGGTGTATCTATAGCAGTACATATTACTGACTTGAGAAATAAAGCAAAAATGTGCAGATTTAGTGATTTATGAGATGAGTTCATAAAAGACAAGTCTGTGTGTGATGTTAATAATGATGCAGTGAGAAAGATTTTGCTTCGAGATAGTGATTTAATGTTGAGCAAAGCCAATGAGATTTGTCAAATATATGAGCTTACAGAAAAGCACACGAGTATGCTTACTGATGAGAAAAATGTGCATGCATTGTCTGCCAGTGCAAATGATGATAGTGTACAACATAAAACTAAGATGAAAAAGAAATATAAACAGAATGGGGCCACAACACCCAGCCTCAGTGTTAGCTGTCATAATTGTGGAGGCAGTCATGAACCTAAAATGAGAAAAATGCTTAGCTTTTGGTCATCAGTGTCATAAATGTAAAAAGTGGAATCATTTCAAAAGGCTTTGCAAGTCTAAAGTGACACATACTTTTATTAAAAGAGAGCATCTGAAGAGGTAAGTAGATCAGATAGAGAGCTGTGAGCAAATGTTCTATGTTGATGGTGTCTCTGTGATTGATGAAAAAGTTAACAAAGTAGATTATCAGTTGGCAGCAAAGATTGAAATATTTTGTACTGTTTGGATTAATGGGAAACCTGTAGAGCTTAAAATGGACACTCGACCCAAATGCAATCTTATATCAGCACAAATGTTTGCCAAAGTAAGAGCTGATAAGAAATTTGATTCAGCAAAGTGTGCAAAACTAGTTGCTTATGATGGTGAAGGGATTCAAACTGATGGCGCTGTAGTTCTCAGATACCATTCTGCTGGGAACAGCTATGACTTGTAGTTTTACATAGTCAAAAGACACGTGCAGTCATTGTTAGGCCTCAAAGACAGTTTAAGAATGGGACTGATTTCATTTAATAAAGAGGTCCACCATATAAGTCTGAACAACACAGATGGTTTTACACAGCATATTTTTAGTGATATGCTGATATTTTCACAGACAAGCTCGGCAAACTTCCAGTCACATATTCCATGAGGTTAAACCATGAAGTGAGCCCAGATGTCAGACCAGCAAGGAAGGTTCCGGTAGCAGTGCAGAGCAAAGTAAAAGCAGAGCTTAACAAAATAACAAATGTAGGTGTCCTTACTCCAGTAAAAGAACTGACTGAATGGGTATCCTCCATGGTCGTAGCTCATAAGAAATGCTCTGGTGATATTCGAATATGTATTGATCCAAGAGACTTAAACAAAGTGCTTAAATGTCTTTATCATCTAATGTGCACAGTAGAAGAAGTAGCCACTCTCATGCCAAATGCCACTGTTTTTTCTGTCTTAGATGTGAAAAGTTTATTTTGGCAAATTTTGCTGGATCACAAATCTTCATTGTTAATCACTTTCAGTACACCATTTAGTAGATACAGATTTTTGAGAATGCCATTTGGGATAAATACTGCCAGTGAAGTATTTCAACGTGTGATGGAGCAATTTATTTCATGTTATCCATGTGCTGTTATAGTAGATGACATTATTGTAGGGGCCAATGGCAAAGTCGACCATGATAGAAACCTCAAGAAAGTTCTAGACTGTGCTCATGAAGTAAATCTTAAACTGAATCCTCAGAAATGCAAATTCAAACTGAAATAAGTTACTTATGTGGATCATTTGTTTACCAGTTTTGGCTTACAACCAGATCTGTCTAAACAAGCAGCAATTATTGAGATGCCAGTTCCAGAAAATGTCACATCTTTGCAATATTTTCTTGGTATGGTCAACTATTTAGGAAAGTTCATCCCAGAACTGAATAAGTTTTCAGCATGGCTATGTGAGTTGATATACAAAAATGTAAACTGGTCCAGGTTGGAACAACACCAAAAAAGCATTTAACATTCTGAAGCAGAAAATTGCCTGTCCACCCACATTGAGATATTATGATGCTCAGAAACCTGTAGCTCTTTCGTGTGATTCTTCATAGTATGGTCTTGGTGAAGCATGCCTTCAGGAAGGCATACCAGTAGCCTGTGCATCCAGAACTTTAACCCAAACTGAAATGCAGTATGCACAAATTGAAAAAGAGCTTTTGGCAGTAATGTTCACGTTCAAAATTCAATGGTTATATTTATGGCAAACCTGTTCAAATAGAGACTAATCACCAACCTCTAGTGATGATCCTGAAAAAGCCAATACATACAGCCCCAGCATGCTTGCAATGCATGATGTTAAAATTGCAAAAGTACAATTTCAACATTGTACAAAAGGCAAATTTCTATACCTTGCTGATGCTTTGTCAAGAGAGCTCAGATGAACAACCAAACAGCATGACAATAAGAAAGCAGACTTTGAAGTCATGGAAGTCAGAAATTTGTCCTCATCATGTCTTGATGAACTTAGAACTCGTACAGCTTCAGACCCAATTTTCCAGAAGCTGCAACATTTTATCAGTCAAGGATGACCAGCACAACAAATTAATTTACCACTTGACATACAGAAGTATTTTCCCTACAGAGATGAGCTCATTATAGATGATGGCATCATCATGAAAGGTCCTAAAATGGTAATTCCTGCAGTATTACAACAGGAATATATCAAAATTTTGCATTGTGGTCACCCGGGTACTGATTCAACCAAAATAAGGGCAAGAGTCATAGTATTCTGGTCTTCTATGTCAAAAGATATAGAGAAGGAAACTCTAGCATGCTCTATTTGCAACAGTACTAAATCGTACCAACAAAAAGGACTACTTTTGCTAAACCAGATTCTGAACTATAATGGTTGACAACTGCTACTGACATTTTCGAATAGAATGGTCAGCATTACCTAATGTTAGTAGACTCTTATTCGAATTTGTTTGAAATTGACCTCCTGCCTAACTTAATGTCCAACACTGTTATTACGAAATTGAAGATACATTTTTCTGTTCATGGTAGTCTGCACAAAGCCATATCTGACATTTTTCTGTTCATGGTAGTCTGCACAAAGCCATATCTGACAATGGTGCATAGTTTACAAGTCAGTAGTTTGATAAATTTAGCGAGTCATTGGATTTTGTCCATGTTACTATCAGTCCTGAGTATCCACAATCCAATGGATTAACTGAGCGTGCAGTTCAAAGTGAAAAGTACTTGTTGGAGAAATCCAAAACAGATGGTACCAATGTTTTTCTTAACCTACTTAATCTCAGAAACATTGCTCGAGATAATTTACTTGGTTCACCTGCTCAGAGATTGATGTCCAGCCATACTAGAACAACTCTTCTGGTCAGTAAACAATTATTGATTCCAAATGCAAAGAGCAACAAGATGGTAAAGGCTCAACTTTTGAAAAAATGCTAGTCACAAATGTTGTACTATGATAAATCAAGTAAACCTCTTAAACCATTAAGACAATGAGAGATCATGACATTACACACATCTAAAGGATATGGCTGAGTGGGCATTGTCAAAGATATTTGTGAATAACCGAGATCTTACATCATACAATCTGCTGGAATGGATTTCAGAAAGAATAGAAGACACATATTACCAGTCTCTGAACCAGTGACACAGCAGGTTGCCTGTGCCAGAAACCCTATTTCTCACAATGACTCTACACTTGTTTGAACTCCAGAGGACAGTGTACTTTCTTCAAGTAATCCTGATGTAATCCCCAAAGTTCCAATTGTATAAGAATCCCCAGAGGCTGTCCCTGTTGCTAAACCCAGTCAATTTTTTTATGTAAGCAGATTGGGTAGAATTTCCATACCCATTCCAAGATACACAGCTACTCAGACTTGAATTCATTTGTTGTTAAGTGCTGATGTGATATCTAGCATGTAAAATGCCTTGTTCTCCTTTTGCATGCAAACAAATCAAAGAGGGAGGATGTAGATCATTGTGTATATTGTACCTAGTCAGCTACTGTAGCTAGATAGTAAATGCATATAAGTTACTGAGGACGTGCAAGATCAGTGCCATTTTGTATAGTCAGAGTGAATGCAGGCATGAATGGAGATCACATGTGAGTGTGTTTGAAGCAATGAGTCAGTCAGTTAGCTTAAATACATGTTTCAGTTATAGCTCCTGATGGGTTTATGTACAATAAACCACTTGAACCCATCACAGTGCCTCCATGTCTCATTTGAATATAAGAGACATGTGACAGATAGTGTGGGAGGTACAAGGGGAACAGATAGCTAAGGAATTTAAGAAGAAACAGCAAGAAAGACAGGTACAGAGACAAGGAATGTTTCAAGGAAGACTGCAGGGAAATTTACAAACAACAAAAAGGGACAGAAGTCTCAGAATGGAACTGGGGAAATAAAGTAGAGGGATATATAGGCAGGACAAACAGACACAAGCTGAATGCAGAGACGGCAAAGGGTAAGATAAGAAAAAAGGGAAAGGAGAGGAAAGGAAAGGAAACTGGAGGGCCAGATGGATTCCTCTCGAGTTCTACAAATGGGGAAGGAATGCAGAATGTTCTAGAGGAGGAATACAAGAGAACACCTGACTCAGGCAAAATATGTAAATGTATGAAGAAGGTCAGAATAACAATGATACCTAAAGGGGGAGGAGAAATGTAGGAAGCGGTGGGAAAGACTCTCTATTATAATGTAGATATTAACATTTTGGCAAAGGTATTGCAAGAAAGGTTTGATGAGGTATTGCCAAAATTAATACAAGTAGGGTAAAATGGCTTTGTGCATGGAAGGAAGGCAGAAAAAAATGCTAGTAACTACTTGAATTTATGTACAGGGAGAAACAGAAGCAGGAAGAAAAAGGTAGGATTGTGCTCTTTGACTTTCAGAAGGGTTTGATATGGTGAGGTAGGAAATCCTAAGAAATATACTGCAGTGCAAAGGCAAGCAGGAGGAAAGTTCATACATTCAATTCAGGTCATATACCAAGTCCCAAAAACTGAAATGTTCAAAAATGGAGGAGTATCTGAGGAGACAATAATAGAGAGGGACACCAGACAGGGTTGCACATTCTGTGAGGAGACAAGAATAGAGAGGGACACCAGACAAGGGTGCACACTTTTCCCAGGCCTGTTCATGCTTGTTATAACTGGCAGTGGATGTCAGACACAATTTAGCAATGCTTGAAGAAAAGGAAAGGATAAAATCTCAGCTTGAATTATATATAACTATAACAGAGACATTTAAGAAGTTTAATAAAATGGCAGCACACAGATGCAACAACAAAAGTCTTAAAAAAGGGAAGGAGAAAGGGGGAGTAGGTAAAATAACAGAAGTTGAATTCCACAACAAGATAGGGCTCTATACTGGGAATGCAGGAGGGGAACAAATATGAGAAAAACTAGAGGACATTGATAAAAAGGTACAGGATACTCCCAGAGATGGGGGAGAAGACTTATGCATTGCTAGGGAGAATTAATACAGCAAGCATGATGGTATTACCAATAATCCCCCACCTACTTCACAACATACAAGTAGACCCTGGGGACAAAAGTCTGCAACAAATGCAAAAAGACATAGAGGGCTGGGACAATAGAGGCAACGGAAAAGAGTGAGCAATGGGAAAAATGGGAGTGAATAAGAAAAGAGGAGATGGAGGTTCACGCCTACCCTGATGTATGTACTGCCATGTCACATGATTCACTGTATAGAAAATGAACAGAAAGAGGTTAAGCAAAATAAACTAAGAGTGAAGGAGATGTGGAGACATATACTAAAAGACACAAATCAAGTACACAAAGCAACACTAAAAGAACAAGGATGTATGTAGTGGGGTGAAAGGAACCTCAAACAAATTATGGAAAACACAAGTGTTGGGGCAGTGATATGGTAGAAGAATCAAATCTGAAGGACAACCGGAATAGCTCAAGAGGAAGATTTGATATGCATAGAAAAATATGGTGAAGAAAGATTTAAAACAATGGAAGAGTTAATACAGAAATACAGAATGCCAGATGACCAGTGATGGAGCTATCGGTACTCATGGAGGCCTCAAAAATAAATACAGAGGGGGCAACAGCAGAAAGAATCAGATGGAAAGGAAGGACAAATTGAGAGTGGAAGGTACCTTGAAGGAAATAGAAGAGGTTAATGAGGCAAAGGATCAAAGGGTCCTCTGAAGTGACAAGATCAAAGTAGAGAGAATGAGAAACTATTGGGAAAGTGTGGAAGGGTGGAAAAAAGTTGCTGAATAATGACAGAAGACAATTCAGGCAGTGAGGTGCATGTATAAAGTATACAGAGTGGGATAACAAAGCCTGAGAATATTGCAGAGATGTTATCTAACCACTGAGAGATTAGTAAAGGAAGGCAGAAAGGATAGTAAATGTTCTAGTTATCAAGAGAATGAATGGAGAATGATGCATGTGTTTTGTACTGTGGGTGGTCACAAGAAGCTTGGATGCAGGCACAGAAGATTTGGGGAGATATATTCTGAAAGGAAACAGCATGTTTGGAAATTCTGTACATGGGACATAAAAGAAAAAGGACAGAATCTGGAAAGAAAGAGGAACGAGCATTATCGGAATGCTGAGTGTTGAAGTAAAAACCATCATCACTCAAAACTAGAAGAGAAAAAAATAGTATGGGAGCATGAATTACATGTCAGTGGTTCAACATGTAAGAAACTCACCTTTGGTGCAGAAGGCTGTGGGTACTATTCCCACACCAGATGGATCGATTGTTGACAATGTTGTGCAATGTAAGGGGGGGGGTGCTACACTTCTGAGTGTGTTGTCCTTTGAATGAGATGGTAAACCAAATCCCCATCTGCTTGAGTTGGTGGCAGCTCAGGTGGATGCAAAAGATACCACAGCACCTATCAAAAAGAGTAGGAGAAATTCCCAAATTCCCTGGGCAAATTTCCCCTAGTAGTATCAATACCATCTCAGGTCTCCCCTTAAAAAAGGCTACTAGCCTAGTCAAACAAACTGGTGAACAAAGAATGGATAAATAAATAAATAAAGTTCCTGAACATGAGTAGAAAATGGCAAAAACTAACAAGAATGAGGTAAGAATGGGAGGGAAAAAGAAAATAATAATTAGAATACCACAAGAGTGAAAATTAAACCAGAAGGAGGGACAGGGTGAACCAAAAAGGAAACAAGGGGAAGAAAGAACATATGGATAGGGCAGAAAATGAAGCAGCCAACAGTGATAAGATATGATGCACCATGCAGGAAAAGTGTACATCTGGGTAATATACTGTATGGACTTACTAAAGTGTGAAACTAGCTGGTAGTTTTATAGTGTGCAGAGTGGAATTTTAACATGTTGCTAATTAAAAGTATGATAAGTTACAACAGTTGAAAATGCTGCTTACATGAACTAGACATTATTTCTTGCATTTGTAAATTTTCATGTATTTCAAGCAAATGTAAATCGATGTCTGATATACAGCTGCTAAATGTTGTTCCTGAAATATAGTGCTTTGTGAAACTGTAGTTGTTTGAGATGTGTATGTACATATCCCATTCAGAAGCCAGAAACATCATAAGCCTGAAAATCAAAATCCTGAAACCAAAAGCCTGAAAATTCAGAATCCTGAAAACTCAAAATCCTGAAAGCCCAAAATCCTGAAAGCCCAAAATCCTGAAACTCAAAATCCTGAAAACACAAAATAGACATACTGATGTCATTGTGGCTTTGCTATTGTTAGCCCTGTGGTGTTAGGTCATGCGTTGGGGTCAGGTAAGTGTGCGGTTGGTTTTATGTTAGGGGCGGTTTAAGTGAGTTAGGGTTAGGGCGCAGGTTAGGCATGTATGCAATAGTGGCAAATATTGGGGTTAGGGGCGGTTTAAGTGAGTTAGGGTTAGGGCGCGGGTCAGGTGAATGTGCGATAGTGACGGACTTTAGGGTTAGGGTTAGGGTCAGGGTCAGTTGGTAGATATTAGTGTCTTTATAGTGACATATTAGCATTATTTGTGTTTTCAGGATTTTGAGTTTCAGGATTTTGGGCTTTCAGGATTTTGAGTTTTCAGGATTCTGAATTTTCAGGCTTTTGGTTTCAGGATTTTGATTTTCAGGCTTATGATGTTTCAGGCTTCTGAATGGGAACCATATACATATATATATATATATATATATGTGTGTGTGTGTGTGTGTGTGTGTGTGTGTGTGTGTGTGTCTATGTGTCTGTGTGAGTGTGTGTCTGTGAGTGTGTAAGCCAAACTTATTAGAAAGTAAAACCAAAAAGAAAAAAAAAACAATGCAATATGCAGAAAGCACTTAAAGATAGTGAAACTCTATACTGTACTCAATCATACTAGGTGGAGTCTGAACTGCTTTTCCCTAATATTAAAAGAATACTGTGGCAAAGTGTATGAAAAGCATGAACTGAAATCAAGTCTTACTAAACAGTGAATTGTTAAGACTACATAACTGTTTAGCTAATGCACATACTGAGATTTGCTCCAGTAATAAAGTATGCCTTCATGGCCACTAAAGGAGTGCTTAGAAAAGAAAATTCTCTTTTTGCATTATACTGGAGACTTTATTTTATTTTTATTATTTTATTTTATTTTACATTTGTTAATCGGGAAAGTCCGACTGGACACAGATCCATTTTCAGCAGAGGCCCAGGGAGAAAAGCTCCAAGAACACTACATACAGGGAAATTGTACATACATAAACAGCTCTAGACATCTAATAACACATAGCAAGCGGAGGCCCAGGGAGAAAAGCTCCAAGAACATTGCATAGCAGGAAATTTTACATAATAAACACATAGCAAGCAGAGGCCCGGAGAGAAAAGCTCCAAAAATCTTATATACATGGAAAATTGTACATACATAAACAGCTTTAGACATCTACATAAACAGCTCTAGACATCTAATAAACGCATAGCAATGTCCAACTTTCTATACCGTAATGTGCAGTTTTACAAGTTATTAAGAAAAATAAAGAACATAGGTCAATAATATTAAGCATTAAGACAGCAAACATTTTTATTTCTTTTTTTAGTAATGGTTAATTATCTAATATTTAGCTATGCAGGGGAGATGCTTATCAGAATTTCCAGGGAAAATTTAAGGTGTAGACCGTAAGTTAGATTATTAGAACATCAAAATGTTTTGTGTGTGGGAAAAATGTTTTCCCAAAACGATGGTGGCATTTGTGATACTAAACTTTGTATAAGCTGCTGCCTCCAAAATGTGAACCATGAGATAGTGAGAAAGGGGGTCATTGCTATATATTGAATAAAACAGACCTGTGTTCACACAAGGTGAAGCTGACTGTGAGGCTGCAAACTGCCTGCACTGAAAAATGAGAGGCAAATAAGATAATAAGTAAAACAATTAATGTCTTACCATCCTGTAAGATGAAAGATGGCAAGCTCTGCTGAGATACATCAACATGGGTTCAAAAAATAAATTGATGTTGGACAACTAGGTCTAGTCACGAACCGTGATATGGTCCATCTAAACCTATCTGATAGGTAGGAGCAAAGAGTTGTTTTGTAGCCAAATGTTAACAACTGTGCAAAACTGAACTTCATTTGAGAGTGATAATTCTGGTTAGAATGTTCTAATAGAGTTGTAATACATGACACTGTAGAGCAGAACTTGAGCATTAAATTAGAGAGTGCTATTAAGAAACAAGAACTTGTAGAAAAGATAAAGGTGGCCATTCAGAAGATATAACTGTAACAAAGGGATAACCAACAGCAAGAGGAAATAAATGAGACACTCTACTAGTGGTATATATCTCTGCAAGAAGAAGTTAAGGCATTAACTGACACAGCAGAAATGCTATGACAGGGAGGGGACATTCTATGTAAGCTGAGAGAATCAGTAGCAAAGCTAGAACAGATAATTTATGATAACTAAAAATAAAATGACATTTTTAAAAAGTTGTTTGCTGACATTGAGCAGCAAAAAGAGATGCCATATCCTAACAGACAAAGAAATTATTGATTGTTCCAAGAAACTTTCTAACATTTCTGTACAAGTTCAACCAGTGAAATATAACAATAAACTTGAAAATGCCAAACCAAGTGGCATCAGAAACTAAAAGGAAACATTCTATTTTAAAAGGTTTAGCAAAAAAAAAAAAATCAGTGTATAAAATAGCAACCTAAGGTTGGAACATAAAAGATCAAAAGGGAAGTTCATTTCATACTCAAGCTGACATTGTTTAGAAGTAGAAAGAAAGACTTGCAGCAAGAAAAACTGGGCTGGGGCTACAATTGGTTAACAATGCCCTGCTTGATCTAAATGTAAAACGTCAGAATGTGCAAGCTGAGAGTGAGTTATGCAAGATAAAACTCCAAGAGGCTGGGGTAAAAGTCATCTATATTCAAGTTCATACTCAGAGCAATGAAGTGGCACAGCTTAAACAACAGAAGAAATCTGAAATTACAAATGAAAGTAACCAGTTGGCCTTTATTAGTGAGGAACTTAAAATGCTATACAGAAGGACATGACAGATGTGATAACTATGACTTAAATGTACTTAATACATACATCTGGGATTTGTAACAAATTTTCAAATTAATGAAAACCTTGTTATTATGCTGCAAAGAGAAAAGATGAATATATGTTGCTAGAGGGATGAACACTATGATACTATTTGTGAACTAAACATTAATTGTAAAAATTGGGAGGATGAAATTAAAATCTAAAGCAAATCTTTGGAAGAAACAAACAGTAAATTCAAACACTCCCCAGTACCACAAAGTAAGAAACAGATAAGAATAACAACAGCCACAGCCAGAAAAAAGCAAATTATTTAATCACCTCTAGCACTTCTGTTAAAAACATCTTCAGACAATGTCTGTCAACTCTTGATTCTCAAACTAAGCTGATTCAACAAAGTTATACTGCTAAAACAAGCATGAAAAGAGAAAATAGTTTTCTCAAACAGACAGAAAGCATTCACACTTATCTTCCAAGGCTGAGAGAGCTGACTAATATCAAAAGCAGCACAGACATTCAGAAATGAAAGGCCATAAAGATAACTGAGAACTGTACTGAAGGCCAGAATAATGTGCCTAATGTAATCATAGAACCAGTAATTAGTGAACCCCAACCTGCAGATACAGACCTAAGTCAAATTGGGAGGGCAAATAATGCCACAGGTATTCATAATGCTGAATGGCTAGTCTAGGACTTCAAACCTGACTAGAGAAATTAAAGTAATAATGTGGGTGTTACTACATAAAGCCCACTAGAAACAAGATCCTTCCTAGAATGATAAATTACAGTAAGATATCACTGTGCTATCCACAAAGAATTATCAAAAAAACAAACTGCCATCATCATAAAAAGTAATTTATCAGAGATACCCTTGTAAATGCAGAAATGTCCCTACCAAAAAAAACAGTGAATTAAAAAACAGAAACACACACATACACACTTCAAATGCATAAATTAAAGTGAGTGAAAAGGAAATAAAACAGAAATAAAGACTGTGACACACATTAAATAAACTCTGCAGAAATAATAGCACAAAAAGTTAAAAGCTAAGTATATTAGCAGATCAGGAACAGTAAAGCACATCCAAAAAGGTAAACAAGAAAACAGTGTGATGAAAGTAAAACCATAAGCCCCAAAAACAGGAAAGGAAGAAGTGTGGGAAGGTACAGGGAGTGAATTAACTACAGACAAACAGAAAACTAGCAGTCTCTACAGCAGCAGAAAAGATAAAGTCTGTCTTACTAACCTAGGATATAAATTTAAATAAACTAGCAAATAAATAAATAAATAATGCAACTAAAATTATAACAAAAATACTTAAAAACAATGTTTCTCTTTTTTGCAAAGTCAGAAAGACAAGGAAAACATCAAGTCTTGTAGTTTAGTGATAGGGTTAAACTATTACCTGCTAATGAGCTTCATCATGTATTTCTAGGTTTAATTCCCTCAGCCTACATTATGGCGGCTTTAAAGCAAGTCTCTTAATTGGTCATGACAAAATCATTCACACTGCTTCTACATAAAGGCAGCTCCTCAACAAAGATCACCAGTTTCAGGCCAATTACAATCCTCTCACTCCTATCAAAAATATTATAAAAATGCATACAAACTCAGCTAATGAAGTTCATCACCAAAAATAACCTTCTATCTCCTACACAAGATGGTTTTCAGCCATTTCACAATACAGCTATAACTCTTCTCCATTTCACCTCAACCATGCGTAAAAAGAGAAACATGGCAAACTCACTACAGCTATGTTCCTTGCCCTTGCAAAAGCCTTCAGAACAGTTTCCCATTCAAAACTACTTCAGCAATTATCCCCCATAGGGCTTGATAACAGCTCTCTTGCCTACTTTCAAAGCTATCTGTGTGCTAAGTATCAAACAGTAAAATGCAAAAATTGTATCTCTCCTTTTCTCCTCCTAACAGTAGGTGTCACTCAAGGTTCCATACTTGATCTCCTACTTTTCAATATTTTTATAAACAATCTTTACACACTAAGTAAACATGCCACCCTTGTTCATTATGCTGTTGGCTGTTCTCTGATCTGTGCTGCCAACATTTTAGAAACTCTACAACATTTCATCCAGGAATCCCTTAGTTCTGTTGAAGTATGGTTTCTACTACCACCAACTCCCAAAAAATCAAATTTAGTTCTGCTTACTCCTAAACAGCTATATAAGAAGAAATATACTTTAAAACAACCTCTTCCACCAGTACAATAGTTAATTTGATAACCTATACCAAGCTCCCTGGTGTCACAATTGATGATGAACTAAAATCTGACCATCACATACATGAAACTGTAAAGAAAGCCCACCAAACTTGGTGCTGTTTATGGGATTAAACTTTGCCTGACGGACTGTGCTAGAAAACACACTTCTAACTTCTTCCTGTCATCCTTTATGTATCACCAATACTCATGAAATCCCAAGTCCCCCAACTAAATATTCTTGAACAATGTTATATCAATATAACCAAATTCATAGCTGATATGTCTTACAAATAATATCACTGCATTGCATTTAAACAACTTTACTGGCTAGAACTAAAACACACAACTGTCCACAACTCATGTCATGTAAATCTCAACAATGTCCAAGTCTAAGTAACATCACCCAGCATTACTCCCCAGCTAGATCTCTTTGCTGTATAGATAAAAGCATGCTTTTCTTAACTGAATCTAATAACGTGGCTAGTGACTTCCTGTATTATTTCTCTATTGCCAAATTCTTTCTCTGAGACAATTAACTAAAATTAACATTTTCAAAACTAAACTCAAACATCACCTTATGAACTCATAGCTATGCTCATGCCCTACACTGTTCTAACCCAGTCCTAGTACAATCCAACTATTCTACTGCTTGCCTGTCCAAACTGGGGTTTATATTATATTAGTGAAAATCCTGTGAAGCGAATACGAAAACACAGACACGTATTACGCGAACCGCGAATATGCCGAATGCACTAAACCGTGAAATTCAAAAAGTCGAATCCCCATAGTCAGCCAACTCCACCTCCCACTACATACTGCATACCCAAACAAAATAAATAAACCACATACATGCACTAACCAAAACCCTACTTCTAACCCTAAAGTAAAGCACCAAAACCCTACTTCTAACCCTACACTAAACCTTACATACATTACTATCTATGCACTTACCTTAACCTGCACCCTAAGCCTAAGGTCCGTAACTATAGCACACTTACCTTATGTAGCTATACCGCAGACGGGCCAACCATGACACTTCGACATTTCAAATTTCGCGGTTTTGGACATTCGGCGTTTCTGTGGTTCGCGCAATACGTGTTGCTCTTTTCATATTCGCGTAAAAGGACTTTCAAGCATCTAAATGGAACCCTCCGAATTGTACTTTTGATATTTATTTCATGAGCCGTTTATTTCTTCATTAGCTATTTTATTCAATGTACTCTGATGATGCCTGATTGCTTATACGGGTGAAAGCGCTAAGTTCCTATGTTTTTCAAGTGCAATTTTTGTTGCTAAAGTTACCGTTTTTAATTGTATTGTTGCCAATTATACACAGCGCTTGGTCCATTAAAGTTTGCTGATTCCTGGGAGCTGTATCAGTTTTACTTTACTGGTTTGTAGTCCATTCTGTTGGTTTGAATTGTATTCAATGTAATCTGCTTACGCTGACATACCACACATCATTGCGACTTTGATAACTTTGCATCTAGAACACTTCATCTCTACTATCAAAACAACAGATTTAACACTTACACATTTAATAAACCCTATTAATACTATCAACATTTGTTATAACCTTCTCCCCTATCTGAATTGTATTCTCAATGTGTATAATTTAACTTCAGTTGTATTTGTACCTATATTGTATCTCTATTGTAATCTCTGGAAATATGAAAAAGTTGTGTTTATGGTTTTCTAATGTTTTCTAATGTTTTTTTCCTTTGTTTTCTCCCCAGCCCTCCATTGAATAGGAGTCTTTAACAACCATTTGGACTATCCTGGTTAACAAATGCCCCAAAAATAATAATATTAATAATAATATTAAGAATAATAATATTAATAATAATAATAATAATAATTAATTAAATAAATAAATTGCTCCCAGGTCACCCCTGAAAAACAGGCTTGTTTGCAATAGGTTTACCTGATTAACAAATAAATAAAAAAGCAAATCAAACCACATAAGTAATAAAGTTAAATAAATACAGCAGCTAATACTTCACATGATTCTTATTTTTGTTTAAAAATAAACTTTTAGCTGCCACTATCCTCAGTGTATGACATGTCTCACAATCAGGTTTTATAGAAATAATAAAATCACATATACTTAAAGTAATGATGTAATCATTGGCATAAACAAAACATTACACCAACACACACACACACACACACACACACACACACACACACACACACACACACACACACACACACACACACACACACAGTACACAACAGCACAATATAATCAACCACAGAGGCCCTTTTCTAAGTGCAATAATGCACTTCAGGATTACAGCTCTGGAACAGACTCCCCATCTACATAAAACAAAGTTCATCCCTACCTATAGTCAAGCAAAACTTAATTCTATGGATAGAAAATAGAAAATTTACCCCAGGACTGCCTGTTGTAATACTAATGGACAGATGCAGCTCTTAAATGCTTTATCACATGCATGGGTCCCCACAAATTATCTATGGTATGTGACTCCAGTTATTCTCATTGGGGTAATATATAATTATCGACCATGTGATTGGTAGGGCTAGTCTCTGTGAAATGGAATAGATTAATTTGAGTACAACAAGGGAAATTTGTTAGGCTTAAAATGTCCAACAAAGGCAGCTAGCCTAGTATTTACCTATGAACCTATGAACAATGTTTTTCATATAATTGGCCCTTCAAAACTTTGATGGATTTGCGACTTGTCAAGTTCAGTGAGTTGATAATGGCTGCTTGATTTTGTGAGCATCTACATTAGCTACTTGAGTAGCAGACTTTGGATTGGCTGTTGAAAGTTGTCATGAGTTGTTATAATCTGATACTTTAGTGCTCTATATTGTGGTCTCTGTCAGCAGTCTAGGGAATTAATTTCTTACACAGGTACTGTTTTAGCCTCTTTATTATTACCTTACAGATATCTTATGACTGTTTACGAGAAAGAAGAGTTTTCAAAGATTCTTGTTTTTTTCTGACTCTGAAAACCTTGAGCAAGAGAACCTGCCTTTGCTTGTTGCAGTATTTAAACAGCTGCTAGATTTACATAATCAAACTTTCCTTTGGCCATAGCAATTTTCATCAGTCCTATGAGTCATTGCTGTCTGTTTAGCTGATTGTTTTTTGTGGAAAAGTGAACATCATGTATTGTGGGAACCAGCTGTGTGCTTTTTGTTTTTCTTTCCTCCTTTTCTCCACTGCGATGGAGCCAGCTGTGTGCTTTTTGTTTTTATTTCCTCCTTTTCTCCACTGCGATGGAGCCAGCTGTGTGCTTTTTGTTTTTCTGTCCTCCTTTTCTCCACTGTGATGTGATGGTGGAGTTGGTATATATAATTTCAGGGGAGGGGGCTTTTTTCTGTTATTTTTTTTACGTTGTTTGGGGGTGCTCCTTTTTGAGATTAAATTTTCAGTAAATGGTGAGCAGAAAAAAAGATCATTGATGGCTCGTAAATGAACTGATATTTTGTATTATACTTTTAAAATAACTTTTTTAGAATGCTGGCCAAGTGGGGGTGCAGAATAGGTGTTAGGTGGTAAAACTAATCTGCTCATAAAAATAAAACACACAGACACGATATTTACATATTACACATAAAAATCACTTTAAAACACAGCCCCCTATAGCAGCTTAATTAAATATTCACATTTTCCATCTAACTTGTGTTTTTCATTATGGGCTACACTTTCTCCAGAACCTGAAAATGATAAAGCAAAAAAAAAAAAAAATCCTAACAGAGCAAAATAGAGTCACATATCTGAAAGCACAACTGCTGTCATTTTCTGTTGCAATAATGCCTTTCTGAGGTGGTGGTCTCACAACATCCTTGTCAATCTAATATTTCTCTGATGGGCATAATTACTTACTAAATATATAGATTAACGTGGGTAATAACTGATACGAATTTTAACTGGTTATCACAAGGACCATATGGGTGTTTAACACTAGAATCAGTTATTAAATAACTGATTCACGATAACCACATAGCAATAACAATTAAAATCCCGTTTAAAGATATCAGCTTCCAAATTCAGACACCTTTTGATGAAAAGCTACTAGAGTTTTACTTCTAGGCCTATCTGATGCTATTATTCACTTAATCTACTTTTTCATATAGGATATATATATGTATATATATATATATATATATATATATATATATATATGTATATATGTGAACGACCATATAATGAGAAATAAATAAGGTTCCAGATACAAATAAGTAACAGAAAATATGCGAATGATGTCGTCAAACATAGCAGTGTAATTCAGGAACATATAAATCAGTTGCACTGTGCAGTGATGTTCACACAATTTTAAACTCCTGCAATTGCTGGAGTAGATGATGCTAGAATGTTTGTGATCGCATCAGCTATAGCAGTGCAGTACATTTTAGTGGCTGCTGATGGTGCTAAAGTATGTACACCCTTAAAGGGTGGTCAGTGTTAGGAGCCAACAGAAGTACATTGTGCATGACCCCAATAACAACCACAAGTAGGTATAGTACTCTGTCTGCCCACACAGGGGTACTGATGGTGTTGAACTACAACAGTGAAAGTGTGAAGCCTGGTGAGGTATCCCCACAGATGCAGCCTGAGGAGTGTCAGTAGCAATGCATGTGAGAGTGGCCAAGGGCAGGTGTGGTAGCCTCCATGGCTAGATCCAACAGTAATGCTGTCTCAAGAATGATCCGTGTCACCTAAGTATGTTTAGCCTGTGACTGGTCACCTCACATCTAGACTCCTCCATGGCCACAGACAGAAGCACCATTTCAATCTGTTCCATGGATGTAGTGTTTGCCATTAGTGAACTGAGCAATCTCATCTGCTCATTTTCCCTATAGCCCATGTCATTTTACATGTTCTGGATCTCATTCCACAGACAATGCATGAAGTGCATGTCATTCCACAGGTCACACAGAACACCATCTCCACAATGGTGTGGCTAGCAGCTGTCTATGTCTAAATGATTGGCATGCGCAACTGCTGATTATTACTAACTATTGCATCAAAGTCAGGGACAGATATTGAGTTATGGCAACACCAACGACCTCCATAGCTCTTGACTATGGGTTGTATGCATATGTCAGAGGCCATGATACTCACAGATATGCTGTGATACTCACAGATATCATCTGGGCTGGAGATTCCTAGGTATGCTGGGGAGGCTCAGAGTTACAGGACATCTGTCAAACACTGGAGTTTGGGCATGGGTCTCTAAAAGCTGTTCATAAGTGGCGGATGCGTGTGTGGACCCTCTAAAGTTAGTATTGCTGACAGTGCCACTGTGTTATCAGAATTTGTCACCTGCATGTTGTCACCATCATCAGACACAGGTAACCTGTTGATATCAGGCATGTTCTGAACCCTTTTGCTGGACCGACCACCAGTATAACTTGTATAAGCAAAAGAATAAAATAACGGTGGCAGCACTGAAATAAACAGCTAACATCCCATGGCATGCCTTGTTATGTAAGGTGTTACGGCTGTAGTCCACAGGTACCTGGAGGACAGATATGCAGAAGGCTTTTGCAGAATAAGTCTTGTCTTCCATGCAGTACAATATGATAGTGAAACATCTAATACTAACCTGGTACATACCCTGCAGACACATTTACAGTCATCACCAGTCCAGCTACCTTATCAAAACCACCACTGGGTATGAGTGTCAATCTTCAGACAGGGACACCAGGAAGTCATTCACCTCTATTAGCTGCTTTTGTGTAGCTCATCTACTTCCTGTTTTGGACTTGTTCTTGGCAGTATCATATACTTTGTTTTTGGATTGCAATATCATTTGTTTTGCCCTTCACTGAAGATGTAAGCTCTTAGGATGGCCACCGACACCACTAATACCTTGTAGTACTCCTTGACATATCTGTTGGTATAAAGGCTTGTCTATAGTACCTTTGGCAAAGATGCATGTGACGTGTTGTGACGGTCTGTACTAACACCTCATTCTACTAGGTGGTGAACTTTTCCAGTCATTGCCTGTCTCATGGGCATGTAGCAACACATGCACACCTGTGGGTTATACATTAGTTAGAGTGTGTGTGTGCATGGCTGTGCGTAGATGTCCCATATGAATGTTTGCTGCTAGCCAACCCCATGTGGTGACCGAGTATCTATCTCTTTTGTGGTGTGACACTTTTTTTCCCTTTCCTATTCAAATTGTAGCTATGGACATGTTATTATCACACCCTTTCCTACGTCTGTGTATTTTTCCCTCCCAAGCATACAACTATCAGCTCATGCCAGAGTGTGTGTGTCCTATGTCAGATCTACCTGCCAGTCCTGATCTCCCCCAATCTTGCTACAGCAAGGTTAGCTACCAATGAGGATCACTGGAGCATCCCGGGACCAGAGGTCATCCTTGCTACTGGGGGGAGGGGCTGCAATGATCTACCCTCATCCTCCTCCCTTCTGCATTTATTTGTTATGTCCAAGGGCTACTCCTTTCTGTGGACTATGCCTCCTCACAGGTAAAGACTCAATGAATGCTCCCCTACCCCCTGAGATGGGCATGCCCACCCCTCCCTGGAAGCACCTCAGATGCCCTCATCACTAAACAACTCAGGTCACTTGAGCCTTAGTTAGGGCTTTATCCTTCTACACCATGGTGCCGGCTCCTACATCAGTGTATTGAAACCCTGTAATACACTCTACCCCTGTTCCACTCCCCTTTAATCTTTATCGCTATGCCTTACTAAATGTACAGGGACCATTGTGTCCTGTGTAGCATGGCCTGCCTTATGTTTGTAGTGCCCCTGTGTAAAGGCTTTTCGCTGCTACCTTTGAAAAGGATGCATGTGACATGTGACATGTGGTAAAGGCTGCATTGTGGTGTGTTCCTATTCCCACATAAACTAAGCTCATGTTGCTACTGTCCACTTTAAGTGTTCTATGCAGTGCAGGGTTACATTACCTGATGTCTTGTTTTCCTTCAGGTTTTATATTTCAAAACACAATATCCTTATGCAGTAACCTCTTAATTCCACAGTTGCTTAAATAACACGATCTCTTGTAATATGGCATCATCCTAATAATGACATCATAGCAGAGAGGTTATGCTAATGAAGGATTTCATTACAGCTGTGTCTGAATCACTAACTTAATGCATCCACTAACCACACTAAGCATTGTTAGAATTCTCCTCCCTCTCAGTCTCGGGCTTGTGTATGGTTTATTTGAAGCTCATACTGCTGTGGGTTTATGTTACAGGGCCCTTTTGCTAAGCTGCAGTACACAACATGAATTGTCTGTAAGTACATCCATGCACATGGGGCTAGCATTTTCCTCCTCAAGTAGATGCTGATTCAGGCACAAGTAAGAGTAGAGCTTCTTGTTCTTCCGCCACAGGGATTTTCAGCAACACCTGTTAGGACACTTTTCTAACTGCTTGTACAAGGGTGAAGCCTGACATGAGCTTGCTAAGATGGTGAGTGATTTTACTATCATCACTTCTTGTGGTGAACAGTGCAGGCATCATTATAGCCACCTGTGGTGGTGGCACCCTGACCTGTTTAGACAGTGGAAAACAGAGTTTAAGAAAATACAGACAAAGTTTTATTGTAAGTGCATTTTTCACATTTCTGCTACTGTATTAAGTTCTTCTTACTTTGCCGTACAGTAGTTGGGGAGTAGGGAGATAATTTGAAAGAATGGCACAGGAGGCAAAAGTGCCTGTGCCAGAGGTGTGGTACATATATCATATGCACTGCTGCACTGTTCATCTTTAATAGTATATGTAACATATGTGTGTACTAATACATTCTCTTTTTGTTTTCTTTTCCTTCTGCAGGGGCATTTGTGGGGCTAGCAAAGGAGCTGTGACAATCACCTCAACCTGTGCCAGTCAGTATCAGGGGTCAACAGGTCTGTCTCTGATCAGGGGCAGAAGCTGCACTGATGAAGTAACTTGGAGGCCTCATTTGTGGCCTTTGTGGGCACTATTCTGGAGGGGAGCAGAGACTCACCATCTGATAGTGGTCCAAGGAAAATCTCTGTGGCATCCCCACATCAGTTACATAGGCTGTTGACATCTGACATGTGCCGACAGCTTGACACCCTCATTTAGAGGAACCCCTGGTATCAACTGGCACAGGCTGAGGTGATTGCCATTGCTTCTTTGGAATGATGGCTGCCCCTGAAAACTACCACATTGATATACACCCCTAAGAGCAGACCCAGTGGTCAGGGATTTGGGAACATATGTAGACAATAACATGGCCTTAGACCATTGTGTATCTACAGTACTAAGAAATCATTTTATACTGAGCAACTTATAAGCAAGGATATGGCATCCAGGTCCAAGGATGTTATTGTTCATCTATACTCAGCCCTTATCAGACCAATCACTGAGTACAATGCCTCCTTCAGTATGTAGTTGACCAGGCATGTGCAACAACTGCAGAAACCATAAACATACCTCACATAAAGAATACAAGGTATAAACATGTCCTATGCAGACCACCTGAAAGCCTTATCCTGTATGAGCTGCTGAGAGGCGATCTATGCCTGGCTTACAAAGCAATCCTCTGATCCCACTCTGATGTTGCACATCTGGAAAACAAATAACAGAATTACCCAATCTAGGGACCTAAACCTTGCTTGCAACATAAATAGGACATGTTGGAGGGACAGGTATGTGTCTCAACAACTACCCCTTCCTTGTAACAGGCTTCCCATCCACGTGAAACAGAGTTCTTCCCTAACTCAATTCAAGTGTAACTTGAAACAATGGATGGGGAATCTGAAATTTACTCCCAGTATGGCACTTTTGTCTCTATTAGACAGATGCAGCCTGTAAATACTTGACAGCCCATGCCCAAGCCTACATATTCCCCCTTAAAATAGCCCTAGGGTATCAAAAGTTGTCATAGACATTTGAGAAGCATGGTTAGACTTAAAAGGCTCCCACGGGTCATTAACTTCGTAATTACCTATGAACTTATGTGCTGGTCAGTTCCTGGATAAGATTGCTATTTTATCCCAATTGGTAGATAGATTGTATTGGTGTTAAGTTGACTGATACCCTGAAATCTCTTTGGTGACTGTTTGCAGCATGCTTCATCCATTATAAACATGCATATCTTTTTTTACAAAATAGGTAAGAGGCAAGATTCAATACACCTGGCAAATGTCTTCAATCTGAATGGGAAGAGAGACATATAATTTTGCAAAACTGTAGTTTAATAACAAGCCTTTCTTGTCTTAAAGTGCTGTACTGTGATTATTACACATGGTATATGAGAATTCTGTACCAGCTTTATCTGTTGCTGTCACAGACTGAATTGATATGTTTTGTCCTTTTGGCTACCACTGAGATATAAACAATGACAATACCATGCTTTAAACTTGTTCTACAGTAATCACAAAGAAAACACTTGTCAGACTTTTGACCCCAGAAAAACATGAACTTTGTACCCTTTGTTCTCAGAGTTCTGTGAAACCACTATTTGTTAAAAGGAATCAATGTAGCCTGTGTTTTCTTGAGACTCAGTTTTAAAGATCTGATGGCTTAATATGTTTGGCCATGATATAACCTAGTCATATTTTAGTCAATATTCATGTAATGATGTGTCTGACCCGCTTGCAATGCTTCGTTCCAGGTGTGTTAGCCGGTGCACCCAATAGTTCTTCAGTTATAGCATGTTGCTTTTTATATTAAAATAGTCTGGTGTCTTGTATAAAATGACACAAATAACTGAGGCATCCTGTATGAAGTGATCTCTCTCCAGAGTGGGACAAAGAATTTACTAGTTTTACTCAGGCTGTTCAGAATATTTTCCATTTTGGGTCAGCTCATTAAAAAGGTGGCTTTGAAATGAGATGTTACTTTGTAGTTATTTCAAAGTATAAACCTAATTTATTTTTATTCTCATAAAGTCTGAAAATGGATGCCAATTAATTCAGCTAGGTACATGGTCACTCTGGGATGTAAGAATTTTACTATTGAAAATAATTTGCTTAAGTTATTATCTTTCAGATTGTTTGTATTATTTATATGTAGTATACCTCATGTTTGGTGACCAGATTAAGTCCAAAGGAAGGGTACTGGTAGTTAGGTCAGCTGCTGAAATGAACATTCACTCAACTATTATTTTACAGATCAGGTTTGATTACAGAAAAATTACGTCTTGTGGGGCTTCTTAACTGATTTTTTAACCTTATGTGCATAATAGAGGTTTGAATATAACTCGTTATGTTATAATACTACATTTGTGTAGCTTCTTGAATTAGTAACTTGGGGTAGGTGTGTGTGACAGATATATTGTTCTTAAACTAGAATCTTGGAACCTCAGTGGCATCTACTGAGCTTCTAAAAGAAAAAATATCTGACATATGTTACCCTACATGGATTCCAGTAACACTTGCCTTCAAGAAATGCACATGGCTGATAAACTAAAATGTATTGATAAGTGATGGGTATTGAATATTATTAGTGATAGCAGTAATACTAACAGTTGTTGAGTACCAAAATGTAATTTAATAACAAAATTTAAACTCACATCATTATTAGGTAACCCGAATACAACCATTAACACATTTGCTTTTAATAACATAGGAATAAGTCTAGGTAAATGATCAAGGGGACCAGAAGATGCCATGTCACATACACCTTTAAGTAAACAAACTTTAAAAGTTCTTGCCACTCCTGTCAAGCACTTACCTCCCAAATCAAGCAGGGCCTAACATGGTAAGCCTTTTGTAAATTTGTGTCCACCTATCCAGTCATCAAGACTAGCCTTAAAGTTAACCAATGTAATACTTTGTTTTATATGTGATAACTTATTTTACACGCTGTGAAGAAGCTGTGTTAGGAACTTATCCATCCAGTGAGTCTTTTTAATGTTTTAGTGTTGATTTAGCAGCTGCATTTAGTGGCACTGGTTTCATGAAGAAATAGGAAGCAAAATACAGTTGGGACTTTCATGGCTCAAAAAGTTATATGCAGATCACCTCAGAACAGCCAGTAGACTACTGATTATAAGGAGAGGCAAACAAATCTTTTAGTATAGTTGAAGGATTCAAGACCAATCATTTTCTTGGTTAGAAATCTTTGGAGTCCTTCCAGTTGACCAATTTGTTTGAATTCATACAAATTAAGCAGGGCAATGTACTTGATAGTCAAAAAGGACTTCCCCTTTCTCAAACAGAAATTACTTCCATGTGTACTAAAGGGCAACTGAATGACATTTACTTTGGAATGCATAAATTAAAGGTATCTTATAATTTGAGTCATTCTACAGCAGAGCATTGTGAAGATTGCAATTTTAAATATTTCTATAGTGTTGTGATTAATCAAAAAATAATTTTAAAATCAAATATTGGCTGTTAGTTGTTTTCATTTATTTAAGTACGAGACTGAAATGGCAGAAAGAAATGAGGTAAATGTGGATTAGAGAATTAAATGACACGATATGTAAACCAGCAGGTCCTATTTCTATCACAGGCAAGGTTTAAGTCCACTGAAGTGGATTTAAACCTTGCATGTGATATACATAGGACCTGCTGGAAAGATATGTATGCATCCCAGAGACTACCCCCTCTATGGAACAATCTCCCCATCCATGTGAAGCAGAGTTCCTCCCTAACCCAACTCAAGTGCAACTTGGACAATTGGATGGGGAACAGGAAATTCAGCCCTGGTATGGCACCTGTATCTCTAATGGACACAGGCAACCTGCAAATGTTTCAACTCCCAGGCCCTTGCCTTGTAAATGTTTCATCTCCCAAACCCCTGCTTGCACTTATCAAGGGTATCAGAACTTGTAAGAGATTTGGGATGCATGTCTAGGCTTAAAAAGGCCCTTGTGGTCATTAGCCTAGTAAACACCTATGAACCTATGAATTTCATGTAAATGTCTTTAATAAATTGTCACTTCAACAATGTACAATCATACATTACTTATACACAATATAAACGGGTAGCTAGTGAGATTGCTACATCAGTGCCATATAATATTCTTTAGAACTGCTCCAGAATCATTTTGTATACACTTTATCAACCCTTTTCATGGAATATCTCAGTGGTCAATAATTGGCCTTTATGAAGTCTTAATGTTAAAAGTGACAATATTGATCTGGAAAAAATATATCACAATATCATCTCAGCATGGATAATATTTTTTGTAGTTCATAATTAGGTGAATTAGTCCAAGACCTTATGATATTTAGAAATGACATTTTTGCAGCCCTTGAATTATGATAATATTCAACCAAATCCAAGTCACTCTTGGATAACATTCTAAATTTATGGTTAAAATGATAAAAAAAGCACACTCTAAATCAAAATAGTGCACGTAAGACTTAAAAACAATTCCTAAACACCTTGAAAATCCCAAACATATTGAAAACCTGGCAGTAGGTGTTTATTCATTTACAAGGTAAGCACTTTTATTCCCATATGTAAAAAGGAATGTCATCATTAACAGACTTGGTATTGTAGAGACATGAATGCTGAATACCATATTAGTTTCAAACATTTAAGGAGATCATAAAGAGTCAATTTTTTTTTGTCTTGATTGTCATTCTAATAACATGGAAAGTCTCATAAAATTATTAATACTTATACCCACAAGAGTTAAAGATGAGACTAATATTTTGTACAAATACTTCATCCATGGTACTAGAAAATGTTCATATATATATATATATATATATATATATATATATATATATATATACTTCATTTATACAAATACTTTATAGATTGTATTAGTACAATTTCAAAAGTTTGATCTCAGGGGAAGTAAATTAAAATAGTATGTTAGAAACAAATGTATTACACTGGCTGTCATTATTATTTGCTGACAACTGGCCAGGTTTTACTGAAGCTATCATTGTAAAACATTGCTTAAAATATTACAATATTTTGATTTTAGCATATTTGTTTTCATGCAGTGTTGAGATTTTTTTTAATTTTATACTGTTTATGTTTGTCATATGAAAACTATTGAGTCACATAATTTTACATAAGGTATTTATACATTTCTTCTACTGTTTGCATTTAGTTATTTTGAAGTTCCTTTTGCATTTTAGAATGAACATGCTTCATTTATTGATTTACAAACATATCCATATTTCCAGGTGCTTTGGAGTTTGCTGAAATAAGCAACATCTGTAACTGATAGTTTAAGCTCCTACAATAAAACATATATTGATTGTTGAGTGCTAAGCAGTATAATGTGTGTGGATTTATGGAGTTTATATGTGGTAACCAGACTAGAAAATGGACCTTTAAATTCAGGTGAACCAAGACTATGTTCAGTCTTTGGGAAATGCTAAAATAATAACTGTTCTCAGAATCTCCTTGTTGTCAATATTTGTATCTTTAATTGTATTTGCTGTTGTCATTGGTTGTTTTTTGTGACCTTTTCATAGGTTAAAGTTATAAAACTTAAGTAGAATCTAATAATTAAAAAGATGCAAGTATAAGTGAGGAGAAATGCACAAAACATACTTTACAGAAATGTTGGTGTCACAGAGCTGCCTCACATGTGATGTGGTAACAATATATGTAGCACTAAAAGTCAGACTAGCATGAAACGTGTGCACTGTTGCGTGATGTAGTAACAATGTATATAGCAGTGAAAGTCAGACTAGCATGAAATGTGTGTAGTGTCATGGGATGTGGTAACAATGTATGTAGCAGTGAAAGTCAGACTAGCATGAAACGTGCAGTGTCACGGGACGTGGTAACAATGTATGTAGCAGTGAAAGTCAGACTAGCATGAAACGTGCAGTGTCACGGGATGTGGTAACAATGTATGTAGCAGAGAAAGTCAGGCTAGCATGAAACTTGTGCAATGTCACGGGATGTGGAAACAATGTATGTAGCAGTGAAAGTCATACTAGCATGAGACTTCTGCAGTGTCATGGGATGTGGTAACAATGTGTGTAGCAGTGAAAGTCAGACTATCATGAAACATTTGCAGTGCCACGGGATGTGGAAACAATGTATGTAGCAGTGAAAGTCAGACTAGCATGAAACATGTACAGTGTCATTACAACAGTGATATTTTTGGCTGTCTGAAATCAACTGGCTCAGTTAAGGTGGTGAAAGTGTTAATATTTGCAAACACTTGATTGTCATTATATTTTTTTAGAAATGATAAACAGATTATTTGGCAGCTGACAATAGCCAAAATATGAAGCAATTCAGTTTTACAGAGTAGACTGTGGAGGGAATTTAGTAAAGCCTACACATTTTTTTTTTCAGTGTAGGCATCATGCTGTGCTGCTTATACAGGTGCGAACAATTTGAGATTCAGTACACACACACACACACACACACACACACACACACACACACACACACACACACACACACACACATGCAAACACAGAAATTATTGTGGCATGCCAATGGACTCATAAGCAGGTGAATCTCATGCAAATGAGGCAGATAGAATGATCCAATAAGCATCTAGACATCTGTCCAAGCCCTGTGTCAGTGTCTGTAGTGTACATGGAAATATTCCATGTAGAGGAGTGTAGACAGACAAAAAGGGGATGTAAAACTGTACATATATGGACAGTAATCCCCTGAAAATGTAATACCACATACACATATGAGTGAAACTATTATCCTGTATGTCAGAAAATTAACAGAAATAAGTTATATATTTTTTCTAATTATGAACACAAATGGAAGGCACAAGGAAACAAACTGCTGCAGGTAAAATCCAGAGATATGTATGCAAATAGGTTGGAGTTACTGAATAGCAGAAAGGAGTAATCATGTCTACATATCCCCTTTGTGTAGGCTTAGACTCATGTTGATGTTTACCGAAGATGTAGCTGACATCAGCGGCAGGGTGTCCACTGACTTTTAAGGTCTTTTCTGCCTCGGTGCATGTGTTTGCACAGCACGCCCCTTTGCTGAGCATGTCTGAAAACTGGATGTATTCAATTAGTTTTGACCTTTATATGAAACAGCACAATATACCTCCTAGTAGGATTAACAGACTCTGTCAAACCAAACGTAAATATGCTGAATAAAATCCAGTACAGAGTTTGAAACTCAGCCAGTCTTTATTAAAATAAAAACAAATAGGTTAACACTTTCACAAGTAAACTCCCCACTTCTTCAGACTTTACTACAGCAGTTTTTCTAAGTGTGTCTTATATAAAACTTTTAAAACTACAAGAACCAATAACAGTGAGTAAAACACATTACATCATTCAATTACTTAACTTTTTAAAAGGGTAATTATGAACTACGTTTCTTAAAAGGGTAACTTCATTCCAGAAATCAGGACAAAACATATATACATATATATATATATATATATATATATATATATATATATATATATATATATATATATATAAAACAGCGCCCAAGCTGAGGCTCCAACCCTGAATTGAGAATATGATACTCGATCAACTGAGCTACCTCATATTACAACAATAAGAGCAATATGTCTGCATGCACATAAAACTAATCTATATAAAACATTAATGTATATGTGGCTCCCCATAAAAAGGTGTATGTGAAATAAATGTGTGAATTCTAAGACGTTACACACATTTTATTTAAATATTGGCCAAACTTTTAAAATGAACTTGAGTGGCAAATGTCCATTTAGGCCCATTTTGCCATCCGCACTAAGTCTAATAATCCATTTTATATCTTGAGTTTCTGTATAATTAGACAGATCTCCCTTGCGTTCACTGTCCTTAATCTTTTCTATAACCATAAAACTAAACTGATACTCAGAAGAGCTGTTAGCTATGTGTTTAGCAAGTACATTATTCACATTATGCATACTAATACTATAAAGATGTTCTCTAATACGATCTTTCAGTCTCCTATTGGTCTTTCCAACATAGAAGACATGGCAGATTTTGCACTGAGCTGAATATACTATATTAATGGTGTTACAATCTGCATGCACATAAAATTTAAACTGCTTCATAGTGACTGGGTGGGCAAAATGTCCACTATTATTAATATATGAACAGTAACTGCAAGCTTTACAAGACTGTGAAAAATTCACTAACACCAATCTTATTAATTTCCTGGTCGTCATTTCTATTACCACATAACATTCTCAGAATATTTTTCTTGTTCTTGTATCTGAAATTTGGCTGCATACCTACTATATTGCTAACCCTGCTATCTGTTGTAAGAATCTGGAAATGGAAGGGATACACAGCCCCCCACCGGTACCTACATTACCATAGCCACAGTCACAGGAGGACTTGCTGATGTCCCTGCAGGCAGACATAGGTGTGCTCAGTATGCCCTGGCTTTGGCTAAGAGACAACGCATAGCCCATTCACTGACAACCTAGTGACCTAGGGGCTGACACCTTACTAATATTCACATACATATATTAAAATTGATGACAGGCAACCCACACAACCTGTACCTATCCATCTATTGGCTGTGTACTGCTTGCATCAGACAGAGTCAGCCCTGACATACAGTTCTGTCAACTACTGTATTCACAAGGTAAGTCTCTAACATACACAGTACTTGAAAGGATTACTATGAAATGGTATTGTATGTATGGATTTGCTGCATTAATGAAAGCAGATATAGTGGGCTACTTGGACAAAAGTAGCATCCGCATTTGACTACCAATACCCAGTCCACTAGTATGTGTTCCTTAGGCTTCATGGTTATAATATTCACTACATCAGTCAAGGGAGATGTTAAACAGTGGGGTCATGTGATATTTGGACTTCTGTGCATCCCAGCAGAACATGTTGTTGTTGTTTCCCAACCCCCAGTACAGTGGTGTTCCCATATAACTGCTTTAACAGTAACTCATCAATGATATATCAGCCACCAGGCAATCTCAGGGCAGTGACATAGAAATTGATCATACATTTCTATGTCTTACTTAATGCAGGAATAACAACATGTGTATGTGTGCTGTTGATTGTGTCATGAATGAATCCTCTTTGTCTGGCAGCTTGTGTGGCTCAGTGGCCTAGGGGAGTTAGCATGGGTAGTGGTGTTGATGGTTCTAATCTGGAAGTATCCACATCTTTTAGATGTGAGGTATTATTATGTGTTTTTTGTTACAGACTGTTAGTCTGTGTGTGGTGTAACATTATGACCCTCTTTTACATATTAATTACATCAGACAGCTGGAGAATGCCATGGACATTTTGAGTGAACTGCAGTACTGCAGAAACAGGGACAGATGTCATTGTCTGCAACACAAAATATCCCAGACTGGAGTACAGGTAGGTATGAGCTGGAGTCACATTATCAGTACTGACAATCACACTGGGCATTCTCATACACTTAGTTAAACTGCTCTCAAGTCTGTTGTCCTTTAATCAAAATGACCTGTCTTGTACAGATAAGTGTATACATACATACATATATGTACACATATCAGTCTGTCACTATCTGTCTCTTACATAGATGGTATAACTATCTCTGTGTATTTACAAATACATATATACCTATATATGCATATATATATATATATATATATATATATATATATATATATATATATATATATATATAAAATCTCAGTCTCTCCCCATATATCTACATCACACAAATACATATACACATACAGCTACATTTATATATACATCCCTGTTATATACATAAATATGTGTGGATGTCTGTATTGTCCTACATTCCCTAACAATGGTGGGTAAAGCTGCACTATCACACATCTATAATGCTGCTCAAAGGATTCAAAGTAAGGGCTCAACAGTACATAATGCAATTATCTACACACCCCTGTGCATGCTGGATGTCACCACACATACAGCAACATGTGAGCAGGTGGTGTAATGTATAAAGTTGTCTGTGCAAGCATGGACAGGGCACATTGTTCCTGCCCAAAGGCTTGCCCATCCAAGTGAAAACAGCCACATATTGCCATACTGGTAATTTTAGATACATAGCTAGGATAAGTAACAGTTATATGACCACTATGACATTAGATGCAGGTAACAGTAGGAAGCAATATCACTCTGCAGGCGACAGATGCTGTTCAACACAAGTCTAGTTTGAGTAATCCATAAGTAGTTTGGTGGCAATCATATGTAAAACAGACTTAAGCTGTAGTGTGTGTGATAAGTACTGTGATCTATAGTGTGTAAGACTAGATAGGCTGGGGCACTAATCTCACTCCAGGACACTTGCTGTGTGTGTGTATGGGTATCCCCTTGCAAAACAACTGACAGTTCCTTATTGGCTTTCAAACTGCAATGATATATACTTTTTGACCCTGTACATTGCTGCTGGCTACCAATATGCCCTCTTCTGCAAGGCTTCATGATGTAATCTACCTTAACTTATTAACCCGTAGTACCACTACAGGATGCATCTGAGATTACATCTGAGCACTCCCTGAGGCATTAACTATCATCATACATTACATCCGTGGTCGTCTAGGAGAGCAAGTAAGTTCTGTCCATGCTTCTAACTCTGTGCTGTCGTCATTAAACCAAAAGTTGTGAACGATCACTGATTATTTATAGTCTTGCTTTCCCCAACATGTTTAATGCATTTTGTGTTCTGAAAAAAAAGAGACGTAGCTTAAAAGTTCAGGAATAAAGTCTGCATATCCATAGCTCATGCTGTATGTATGTTTTCTTGAGTTAAAAATGGTGAAGGTAGCAGAACTGCCATAGACTTTGCAGAAAACATTGCCCATAAACTTTCAGCTGCACTTGAATTCTATTTAGTTGTTATTTAACAGATATGTTGTGTGGGTGGAGTTTCAAAACTTTGTGAGGAACCCTTACGCTAACAGTTTTCAGTCTTTGTGGAAGATTGATGAACGGTGCATTTAGGCTAGTTATACCTGCATTCAGTTGCTAAACCTTGACTGACACATACATTTTTGTATCCATATTATATCTGTACAGTTTTGCAAAAACAAATCAAAGAAGCAGCGACAAATATGTTAAATACCACTGACTCCTGGGAATACACTTTAGCAGTACTATTTGAAATAACTGTAGTTGATTAAACTAAAACACTTAGATGAATCGTGTGATATATGTGGTTGAAAGCTTAGATGTTAAACAGCTGACAAACAAGTATCTATGAGCCAGAGATCTTACCATTGTGTCACCATGCTGTTTAAGTTATTACTCTTTTACAGGTGTCCAAAATACATTTCAAAAACAGTGACAGCCAATCAGATTAATGCCACAGTAGCATAACATATTTGCCTCCACACCTCAGTACTCTTTGTTCAGGGGTAAATAAGTAGGGGGTCCTGCAGCAGCATTATTCTCATATATCTTTCCAAAGGGCATTCTACAGTGATTTTGTTTCTTGCAGCCCAAGGAGATTCTTAGTCAAGCTCCAAATAACAGCATTGCAAGGGAAAATTCAGGTAAGCAGTTTTGCACAGTACAAAAAAAGCACATTTTTTTATTTTTGTTTATGGACTAGTGTATTGTCAGTTATTGATTTCCTTATTGCATCATGTTACTAGCGTAGGCTAGGTGTAGTGAGATGTAGTTCATGTTGTAGTTCCCTGATGTTCCAATTCCTAAGCCTCTGACACTTAAGCTTCTTTATATATATATATATATATATATATATATATATATATATATATATATATAAATTCATGTTTGTATACACCTGTATATAAATATTTTCTCAAAGTTTTAAATGCAATCTCTCATAAGAAATGCTGATTCAGAAGTTTTAAAAATTGTAATTGTAATGTGCAATTCATACATATTTCAATGTTAAAAAAATGTTGCGTTTAATGTTTGAATTGCATCTGAAATTATTCCAAAGTTCTCTGAAAGAAATTATACAACCTGCAATGTTTTCTTAACCTGTAGAAATTATCTTGTTACATTCATAGCATAACCACAACTAGAGTATCAGCATTTGAAAGAGCTAGTGCACTTCACTAATGATTGTACCCCATAATCCTTTGCATACTCGGTAATGCCCCATCATTTCTTCTCTGAGTTATATTACATGTGATATTTTCTGTTCCTTATAAATTTATTAAGCAAATACTTGATTTTCTTTTCACTGACTTTTGCTGTATGTGTATCAGTTAAGGCTCTTAGACCTATGGCTATAAGAAACTTTTGTGATACATATTTGATTCTATGCTCCCAGTGTTGGGAACTGCCTTTTTTTAAAGTCAAGAACACCATTAATATAGAGTGGATATTTAGCAGTTGTACTGCACTGTACTGTACATTGCTTTATATGCTTAGCATTCCATAAGCTGCATTTGTTCAAGCATCATATAAGTAAAACAAAAACAACAATTCCAAATCAGGTGTATATTTTTGCACAACTCAGTATCAGATATAGACAAAAGAGTAAATATCAGTACATTGTGCTTCTTACACCTATAGTTAAGTCTATTGTTTTTTTTTTTTTTTTTTTGCTCCTGCTAATTTCTTCATTCATTACACAGATCTTCTCTTTGCTGACCCTCAACATACCTCTCCATTCACCCCATTCCCTTTGGCATACAACCATATCCTGTCCCCTGTTTGTCTTGTAACTGATTCGGAACACTTGCATCTTGACGGTTATTCTGTCTCATAGCCATTTGTTATCTTTTCCACACTTAAGAGCTATTTTACCAGATTAGCTCAGCACATAAACATTTCTATGTTGTTTTTCCCTCCTGCAGCAATGCTTTGCATGTGTCTTTTCACTCTTGATTTTTGATTATTCTCTTATTTTGTAATTTTAAGCTAGGATAGTTTGTGCCTTTGGAATTCTAATTTTTTTTCAGAAGGATTTTTGATTTGCATGGTGTTTTTATTTTGGTTTGCATTATGGATGTTTGTGTTTAAGATGCAACACAATTCTGTGATGGGACTGTTACATTCTATGTATATAACATTTGTGCAGGGGTAGCCTGTGCTATTGGACTGCAGGACTGCAGCCCCCTCAGCTGTAAAGAAGAAGGAAAAGAAAATTTAAAAAAGTGAGTGCCGGACCTTCACGAATGCATGCTCGTGGTGTTTCCCGATATCTGGATTGCTGATGAACCAGTCCGGAGCATGCACACAGAATTCAGACTGCTGCTGAGACAGTCCAGATTAGGAAGACAGCATTCAAGAGCAGAGATCCCAGAAGTCTATGCAGTTACAACTGCATAGACTGGAAGGGGATCGGACTGCAACATCTACAGGCTGGGTAGCAGCTTGCTCTCGTGGGAAGGAGAAGGACTTCTCATGGGCTTTTTAGTGCAGAAATGGAAGGAAACTGGGCTTTTAGTGCAGAACTGCAACACATGGATGGAGCTGGGCTAGCATTTTGCAACAGACTCAGATAGGGTTAAATATAACTGGTGGCTAGAGAGAACTCAGGAAATATATAGTGGCTAGACTCAAACCTTGTACATTGGGAGCTGGTAGCAAGAGCTTGAATTCCCTACCCATCACCACTTGTGAAATTTTTGCCTATTTTTGTTCTTGTGAAATTTGTGGTTTTCTGGATTTTTAATTCACTAAATAATGGCAGGTTTTTGAATTTCAGACTTTATATTCTTCAGAAAGTACATGGCAACACAAAACCTTTTATTCTAGCAATTTTCTGTTTATAAGATTGAAATTTGTTCCTATTTTTGGGGCTGTATTCCCGCATTATTGGCTTTGTCCAGGTTTTTTGTGCTAAGAGGTTGAGAGCTATGGAGAGAACTGAATTCACTGAATATGTTTGGGAGCTGTATCCCCCCATTATTGGCTTTGCCTAGGTGTTTTGTGCTAAGAGGTTGAGAGCTATGGTGAGAACTGAATTCACTAATTGATAGCCATTTATGTTTCAGACTACCTGTCTTTCAAGAAACAGCTAATTTGTCATAGTGTTGCTCTGACTGTAGTGCAGAGAGTCCTGGGTTCAAGACTTGGCAGTAAGATGCATGGTAGTAGCACAGCATTTTATTCTAGCAACTTTCCAAGATTATACAAGAGATGTTTAAAATGTGTCCCTAGTTTTTGGGCTTTTGTCCCCCCACAATAAATTTTGGCTTTTTCCAGATTTCTTGTGCTTCAAAGTTGAGAGATACAGTTGAGTGTCGAGTGAGTTTTAGAAGGAGCTGAGAACTTGAAATGAAGTTTAATGCTGCTTATGCTGAGTCTGCTTGCATTGTTAATAGCTCAGGTAGTGTAGTTCCTTTCATTGCCAAAGGTTGCGGGTTCTACTCCCACAGTATAGCAATGTATTACTGATACTGTACTGTGTTGTACTTTTAAAGGGAGTGGATGCTGCAGTTGTGAGACTGTCCTCTTTGGCAGAGATACCTAGTAATGATGAACCTTTTATCAGTTTGACATCCATTCCCTATTGCAATATTACTAGCTTATCATTTTTTAATGTAACATAGGCAATTTATTCCTCAAGGGCAACAGGCACTTTATTTGTAGATGAAATATTGAAATATAAAGTTGTTTACTAGCAGCAACCTCTTCATTAGTTACAGATCTCTTTAATGTGGAATTATTTAGATGACTTTTACTTCTGCAGAGATTGTGCATATTTACTGATACTGGTGGATTGTAGAAGCTTGAGTAGACTTTTATGATGGAAATGTTTTGAACTGAGCAGTTTTGTCATTATTGGTGCATGCATTTTGTTTCAATGCTTACTGGAAAAAATGTTCAAAACAATACATTTAAAATGCCATCTAACAACTGTACTGTATTATACAAGGAATATAATTTAATACAATCAGGAAGGTGTATCAAAAAACACATGTATGTTTCCTGTGCAAGGGGCCTATGATTTGAAAACAACCCGCAGTTAATCTTTATCTGCCACTGGGCAGATGTATTTTCTTTGAATGTGGGTTTCAATGAATGTGAGTTTCAATGGCAGAGAAGTTTTAATATTAAGTCTATTTTCATTGTGAGACTGCATTGCTTTGTTTAGCAGATGTCTATTAGTGTTTGTGCTGTAAAATGTAAACTAAAACTTTTAAATGAAATCCAAATCAACATAGAAGTAAAACAGTATGCACATTACAGTGTTTATAGTAAATGAGGCGAAATAGCCAATTAATGGGACATTGGAATAGCTGCAGGGGGAGGCTCCATTCAACTATGATTTTGTGACGGGGGGATGGGCAGCAAACTCAGACAGCCCCGGCTGAACTATACCTCTTAACTGTCCAGATTTTTTGCAGAATGAATAGATTTTTGCTTCATATTTTTGGTTTGTTATTCATAAAATGTGTGATTTTCTGGCAAATCATTTAGGAATTAAGTCACTAAATAATGACAGGCATTGAGTTTTAGACTTCATACTCTTCAGAAAAATGCATGCTAAAGCAAGACCTGTTGTTCTGTCAACTGTCTAAGTTTATACAAGAGCAATTTTTAGTACTGTTTGTATGTTCCCCCAATATATTTGGCCTTGTCAAGATTTCCTGCGTTAAGAGGTTGAGAGGTACGCACAAATAAATTGCTTTATAGAATTAGGTATATCCAAACCTCTCAAATGTCCCTGATTTTGGCTCAAAATGTTGATCTCCCCCTAATAATCCCTCCTCAAAATGGCAAATTTGGAAGAAAACGTGGACGGTTTACAATTGATAAATAATTGTAATGATCAGAGTTATAGATTACTTTTAATTTCAGAAATGCATGTAGATTCTCTTATTTTGTCAGCTGCTCAAGTTAACAGTACTAATATTAAAAAATGTCCCATCTTTGACAAGTTTCCAGCTGTGTTGTGTGGCTATTTTATATTTTTGCATCACATTGTTGGTCCGTTTTTCATAAAATTGTGGTTTTCTGGCAAATTAGTGGCAAATCATTAAAGCTTGAAGTTAGAAAATAATGACAGACATTTGAGTTTCAGATTTCATAACCTTCAGAAAATTCATACTAATAATGCAAGACCTATTATTCTATTATATTTCTAAGTTTATAAGAGCAATATTTAAAAATTGTCCTTATCTTTGGGCCTTTGTCCCACTTCTGTTTATGGCTTTTTCCAGATTTCTTGCTCTCAGGCTGAGAAGTATGTGTCGGGGGGGGGCCATCACCATCAGCCAGAGACATTTCAATTTGCAACATACTTGCACCCCACTCCCCCACGTAGTGACTCTAGATGTGTCCAAGCAAGGCAAGGAGCAGTTATGTAGTGTAAGTGTGCAGAGTATTCCCCCAACCAAGGTAGACACAAGTACTACAGTGGCTTTTCATCTGTTCTTGATTTTGCAGAATGTTCTTTTTTTCCTGTCAATTTTTATACTGTTGATTTATGCTTCTTCTTATTCAGAATATGCATATTGTTGCAGTGCCTGTTACTCTGTGTTTAAGTAGCAATGCTTTAATGACCATCAGGTAAGCTTGTCTGAGACTATAAGATGCAAGTAAGCTTTAATAAGCATACTGTTAAAGAATTACCAACATTGAAAGCCTTTTTGTTGTTGCCATGCAGAGAATATTTACATAACTAGATAGTGTATAAGCCTTAGGTATTGAAATGCATAATACTGTATTTGTAATAAAGGACAGGATTACAGTATTTTCAGAAGCCCATTACATTTGTTGGAGACTTGCAGTCATCTTTTCAGGCTTTACCCGTAAGCTAAACAGAATGCCAATCTATCATGCGTGGTCCATAACCTGTGCATTAATCCTTTAAGCAATTTATCTTGAGCTTGTTTCTTGTTTGCTTTTCATTTTTTACTTTGATCATGTTTTCCTGTGAAACAGATAATTGTTGTCAGGCAGCAAGTCTTTTTTGGATAAAAAAACATTTTTACAATTGGGGGTATCACAGAGATGACTATTTTTAGCATGTTAGTTGATACTTTTATAAAGCTGAATATAAATTATAATTAGAACTGCAGTGCAAGGAGAAGTGGTTTGAGTTGAGTGCTGCTTGTTTTTTATACTTGATTTTGACTGGCATTCCAGTAATGTATTTAAAAAGTAATTAATTTTTTCATGCCTCACAACCTTTTCATTTCCATCTAGATATTACATAAGCTGTCATGTGGCCAATGCACTGAAATATTTTTTTCTTCTACAATTTATTTTGTCTTGATTGGACTCTCATAATGAAGGTTTGGCACACAGGGCAGTGTATTTAATTAAAGTCCCAGTTTTTGCAGTTTTTAGCATAGCCCCAACCCTTTCTAGTTGGCCACACCCCGTCCCATTGACCCCACCCATTCAGCTGTATCCTGCAGCCCCCCCCCCTTTGATTTGAAGTCACCAGCTGCCACTGCATTTCTGAGCTCAACAATTATCTGTAAAGTGTGAAATTTAGGCGAGTTCTAATGTAACTCTTACAGACCACAAGAACAAGCCTATTCTCAATGGGTTACTGGCTATGGATAACAGTGAGCTGGAGGAATCTTTTACCACTCTTTCTTCTGACTAGCTTTAGTGTCCCAAGGGCAAGCCTTCTGAGATGAACACTGCATACATCCTGCTTCTGTTTCAGATTTGTTTTTATTTTATTTTATTATTCTTTGTTTACTAAGTCAGTAGGCAGGTCTGAGGACCCTTTTAGCCATAACCAGGGTAACAAGGTACAGAGTAACAGTGCTGAAGAGAGAAATCTAGATCTGTTATTGTGGATAGCACATAATGTTTGTTTATGTAAGCATGTCATAACATATTCTCTTTTGTGGTGTATGCACATTTATTTACCAGTATAGTTATGAAGGCGGGAACTGAGGAATTCATGTAATGATGGAGTAAATAATTGTTAAAAAGGAAGAAAATAATGTGTAATGCATTAATGCCGCAAATATTCTTTTACTAGCTTCTGTTGGTTTGACATTTATGTAACAAAATATCAAAATAAGATAACTTGCTGTGGTAGAACCAAAGCAGAGGCAGCAAGCGGGTATAAGTTATACATTGTATTCTTTCAAGGTAGTGTTTGGCTAGTTATAATACTAGGGTATTACTCTGACAGTGCCAAGTGGGTAAGTTACATATGATGTCAAAACATATTTGGGTAAGAGGAATGGCTTAATGAGATCTACATTATTGTTGATTTTACACTAATTGTGGCATTGATCAACCAGATATGCTGGACAATATTTCTAGCTTTATCACTTCTGTGTCTTATTCTACTAAGAGGGAAGGTTCGGTGAGATGAAAGTTATTATTACTTTTCCAATAATTCTTACATGGAGCAACCAGATAGTTTGGATATTTGTGTGTTTGATTCTAATCAGCAGATGGCTCAGTGAGACCAGTACTATTACTTGTACAGTAATAACAACATGGATCGACCATATATATTTGGACAATATTTCTAGCTTTGTCAGTCATGTGTAGAATTTAGGAGAGAGGAAGGGCTCTGTGATATATAAGTGCTAGACTACTTGCACTGAATTACTCTGGTCTTTTCCTAACTGATGATAATGACCCAGTCTTACATTACACCTGCACCACAAATATACCGAATGTCTACTTAACAGATTATGTCCAGCAATTATCACCTGTGTCTGAGCATGCAGAACCTTGCAGTAATGAAATGCAGGTAATTATCACATTAACAATAAGTCCAGTTACAGTATAACACTGAGTCATTCTCACTTGTCAGGTAAAACTCTCAGCAGCTGCAACTGTTATTCACATAAGTAGAAGTTGTTGTCACATTGATGAATGTACATATTAGATTTTGGTTTCTGTCAATGTGGAGTCATGCAGAAATCCCCCCCCCCCCCGCCAAATTTCTTTCTTTTAATTTTACAGTTGTTTCTATTTTGGTAAATAACTGTGGTAGGAAACATTTCAACATGCTAAGACTGCATTTTAAGGACAGTATTACTACTTCCAAAATGATAAATGAACTCTAACTGTGTGCTGTACACATGTACAAATATCACAGCTTGTTTATTACTCAGGTTATGAAAATTATGATTTTTTTCATGTTATAGTAAATAAGTTTGTTACAGAACATGTCAACATGCTATGTAAGATGTCATTTTGAAGACAGTATTAGTATTTACAACATATCTGTATTCTGTACATATGTATAGATATGACAGTTTGTTTATGGCTCAGGTTATAAAAAGTATTACATTTTTTCCATATTTTGGTAACTAACTCTGCTAGGAAGGATGACAAGGTGATGAGTGAGATATCATTTTAAAGCCATTATCAAAATGTACAACTTCATGTAATAATATGAATTGTGAGTATCATAAATGGACAGATATCCTGGTTTGCTTGTAGGATTATGAAAAATAATGTATTTACCATATTTCTGTGAATATATCTGCAAGGAAGTAAGACAAAGCCAAGAGTGATGTGTAATATTCAGAACAAACAAACATCAATTTCTGCAAAAGGTTAATGCTTATCTATGACAAGGACAGCAATCAAATACTTGGCTTATCTGTCTCATTATGGAAATTTGGATATTTCTCATTATTATGCCAATATCTTTGCAAAGGAGCATGGTGATGACACATATTATGTATCATTTTGAAGATGACATTGAGTCATACAACTTGTATGCTGATATGTAGTTTCTATTTGTTACAGGCGATGAGATATTTTGTTTTGTTTAATTATCAGATTATCAGAAATACAATATTAAACACATTTCTGTGAATATCTCAATAAAGTAGCTTAGCACTGAAATGGTTAAGGTATCATTTTAAAGCTGACATTCATACAAACATATTAATTACAAATTGTATGGGTCTACATGGTACATTCACCAAGATATTGTGTTTTGTTTTACCAAAAAGGTACAAAATATGCATAACATCAGCATTCTTTTGAAAATATTTAATAATGACTTAGACACACACTGTCAACATTTATACCATTGGACAGATCAGTGTGCACTGAACAACTTTCACATTTACATTTTTAGTCTAGCTCTTATGGTTAAAGAGTTATGAACATTTGTTTTCTGCATGGTATTACAAATGGATTACCTGAAAATGAGCTCAGGCTGCACTGTTGTTACTATGGAGGAAGTAAGCAGGCAGCATTTTCTGAGCTGCTCCAAAGTGAATGAGTTAAGACTACCAGCTGCCATTGTAGTGTCAGACTTAAGACATGGCATGTGCAATAAGTGCTGTGGTCTATAGTGTGTAAGCCTAGATAGCTAGGGGTTCTGATCTCACTCCAGGGCACTTATGTCCATATGGTGTAAATACGATCACCTCAGTAACTTAGAAGGAGGTAGGGTTTTGCAGTATTTTATTTGTAACAGGTGATGTGGGCCTTCAAATGCCTGGCCACAATTAGGCCTGCTGATGTCATCAAGCATAATACGTCCTAAAGAGATAGTAATAGCAGACATGAGGTATGTTGCATGCATCACGTGCTGTGATTTGTACTGTGTACCATTAGATAGGTAAGTGTTCTAAGCTACATACAGCCAACTTGCACTATGTGTGTGCCAAGTCCTGTAAGCAGTAATTGGAAGTGGTTCTATCCTCATTGTAGCCAGATTTGGGTGTGTGGCTGTGAGAGCATTTTACATCAGATTATGAAACAATAGGACATTTGAACTTCCCTAGCATAATGGCCATACAGCCCTCACAATCCCAGACAACTTTATACCCAAATTTACATGATTAGCACATACTGCCTTAGTTCAAGAGGAACACAGGCAGAAGCCCTGTGGTAAAATGACGGTCACCCAGCCAATCATAGAGATGGCATGTGATGTGGTGCACTGAGGTGCTCTGTTTGCCATTAGGCAGGGTTCTGTTTCAAAGTCTGCTAGACAGATCTCTCCCACCAGCATGTATTATTAATGTCACATACTAGGTTAATGTCCTTAGAGTGATTAATCCATGTATCATGCCACCTACAGATATGCATCATTTACAATTGAGCAGGGTCATGCATTGCCCATATGCAAGGCAGAAATCACCTATGAGTAGTATATATGCCAAAGGCTACAATGACCAATGACACTGATTTCAGACAACCCCCATTGAACAGGTACTGATGATGTGAAGTTCCCTTGTGAGGGGACAATACTGTTGTGTGCAATTGCCAGTAGTGCAAGGGAAGGTACATTACCAAATGGACATTGCAATCAGATTTTGGCATGTTGAGGGAGGACTGCATGGAGGTTATGAGTATGTCAATTACGGGTGACTGTGCCCTCAGTTATGACATATGATTTCCATCATACCACTGGGAAGACATGGTGATCTCATGCACATTAGGTGTAAACATGTGTGGTCAGTTGTATTATCCCTGAGTATGCCCATCACATGTTGTGACTGATGTGCTACTTACAAGGTACCTAGGTGTTATTGATGGGAATGATACTACATATATATTGGCATGGAGTTTATGGCCATCAATATTCTCTTGCAGGATATAGACATAACTCACAGAATTTATGGATGCTCACAGTTTGCAGGCATCAGCCAACATTGTTAGCCACAGATATTCAATATTCACTTGCATCATGGTTAAATGGATTCCAAGGAGAAGGGGACCCAGGACTGAGCCCTGTTGAACACGAACAGAATCAAAAAACTCCAGCTATTTTCTGTCTCATATCATCTACCAAGAGGTGATCTCTGCTTGACTTACAAAGCCATGTCTGACCCAGCTGTGTTAGAAATGCTACATCTAAAGAAATCCCAATCCCTCCACACAACACGCTCCAGAAACCTCAACCTCATTACCACAATCAATAGAATATACTGAAGGGACAGGTTCATAACCCAGAGACTACCAATGCTCTGGAATAGACTTCACTGGCCCTCTTCAAGAGAAATTTTGATGGGTGGATGGGAAATAGAAGATTCACATTGGGGATCACTCGAGTGGCTGTACTTGATAGAGGCACTGGGAACTAACGTCGGGTGACATGATACCAGGGCATTTCTATGGGCTAGGCTTGTAAAGGCTCCAGGGCCATTAGCCTAATACACATCTATGAACGTATGAACTGCTGCTCACAGATCAGCTAATGGAGGCAGATGTCCCTAAGTTATGTGTGCCATCAATGGGCCACTTAGTGACCCCTACAATGATATTATCATGGATCACTAAGTGGGTGCTTTTGTAAATGATGCCTGAGTGGGGGATATAGTCAGATGGCTTGACTAAGTCCAGGGGGTAGTATGCCCTGATGTCCTCTCACCCAGGTCCTTGGTGACTGCCTCAGAAATGTCCACCACATTTAACAGTCATGATCCCCCTGTCAGACATCCAAACTGTGTACAGTCAACTGTATGTAGAACACATATATGTGTGCTGATCAGCTCCATGATGATTGCCCCTATGGGCATACAGATATGGACACTCAGGCAAAGAAGTTTATAGTTCTGCTGGTCAGTGGATGCACCACCTATATACAAGAGTATAACAGTTGCTGTTGTCCAGTCAGTTAGGGTATGACCAGTGGTTTCAGTATGATTGCAGAGTGTTCCCACTGGTGTTAGTAATTCTAATCAGATCCCATGTAGGACACAGCCTGGGATGTTAGAATGTCCAATAGATGCTGTGTATCCCCCATAGAGAGGCCAGTTATGACCTGCTCTGCATATATGGAAGGTATAGGACAGATTGTAAGAATGCCATATGGCACATGTAGTGGGAACAGGGGAGTGAAGTTGATGGAGAACCTGTGGGACTACAGGTTACCTATGAGGACAGACCCATTATATGTGACATCATTATGTATGAGCTCAATGACAATCTGGCCTGTCCTTACAGGTTATACATGTAACTACACTGTGAGTTGTGGTTCTGCTTTGTGTGGGTGGCTAATTTTGTTACTTACTGTGTCTACACAATGTCACAACAACACTATGTGCTTGTTTTAGCTGTGGAGGTTGGGCCATCATTTTAGGGAGGCACTCTCATTCCAACTGTCACATAGCAATGTCCACCTCTTATTGTACAGCTTGCTAATGGCAGTTGTCCACAAGGCAGGTTTGCTGTGCCATGAGGAGTCTGTGTTCCTCATGTCAGGTACAGCTGAGTCCATGCAGTTGTAATGCTGCTTGCATAATGCATGGGTGTAGAGCTCTGCATACTTGCATGTCCCATCTGAGGGGAGAGGTGCAGGCAAGCTACGTAAACCACCCCAGAAGAGGTAATAAATTGCTTTGTTGAAATATATATATGTATTGCCTACTGGAGGGGGTTATTTCTGGCAGTTTTCATGAGACTGATCTCTGGTCAGATCTCACCAGGAGGACCTCAGATTGGGGGGGCTGCAGTGGTCACCCTTATTGGTAAACACATTATGCTTTACATTGGTCCCCCTTGTGTGGCTGTCACAGCACTGCTCCATGACATTGTAGTTAAGGATGTGGACTAACCTTTGGGTAAGTGAGCTGCAGCATGACTTAGCAACACAGTTGCTGGTCACTTAATGCCACCCCACACCATGGTGTAATGATAGATCTTCATAGGCACATGTACATCCAAATACACACAATGGGTGTCTGGATTCATGGAGCTGCTCCTGTAGCTGGCAAATGCTTGATTATGTGCCCTTGTAGTATTGAATGGAACCTGCAGTGTCTCTAGGAAATCACAGTGTTTCAAAACATCTGGATGTGAAGCTACCCTTAATGAGTATGTATACACCACCTGCATTACCTTGAACAATGTCATTTTGAGGTCTGAACATGTGGAAGGATGTGTAGCCTGGTATGGCTGTGGTGCTGCCCACAGCCTTGAACCAGATGTCCTCGACTGCACACATGTCTGCATATTCCAAAGTGTGGGCACCTTCCACAGAGTGGAGTTCAGTGTTGCCATTCCCAGTATGTAGCAGTATAACCATGATGTTGTATAAAGATATGGTGTACTCATTGCAAAGTTTTCCCTCCAGACAGTGCATATAAGATGTACTGTGGGGGTGTCAGCAACCCTGGCCAGTATTCAAAATCTCAGGGGTGAGAAATAAAGACCATCACTGGTGAAGCACTGTTGTCTGTTGAGCAAGGCATCCCATGCACACATGTAGCAAATCCCTTTACAAGGACACCACATGCTAAGGTAATTATTGACTTCCATCAGTTTCTGTGTGTATGGAGCCATCATCCTAGGTGAGGGTCAACTGCAGCTGAAAGGTATGTGCATACCCATGGGAGACATAGAGTGGCTAAGCTCATTCCTGTATCTGCATACAGTCCAGTGATGTATATCCGTAGTCGTACACACCTGCAGGAACTATGAGGTCAACATAATGTTAAATTATATTCCCTGATTTGTGGCAATGTGTGGTATGGCATATTGTGTCAACCCACAGATGGTTAGCTGTGATCTGTCCCATGTGTAGCCTGTTGACACAGACATTAATGTGTCTCATAGTGTAATCACCTATAGCTAAAAGGTGTGATTTTGTGTTTTGCCTCAGGTGTTTGACCGGTGACAGAGTGGTGGGTGCAGTATTATTTGTGCTGTGCTCTCCAGAGGCAGGATTCTCTGAGGTGTCAGCTGTTTGGGAATGTGTCTGATAAGGAGTTGCACACATGTAAGTGTGTATGATGTGGGTGTAGGTGGTGCAGGATGTGAGCTGTGCATGTTGGCATAATGCTCATTGCCATATATAAAGACTGCTGTTGGAAACACTGTGGCAGTAAGATTTGAAATGCAGTCACATCTGTCACACATTTTGTTTGTGTGTCATAGGAGTAGAGGGTTGGGGATACTTTCCACATCTCGACAGCAGTTCCTGCAAAATTTGGGTCATTGTGCCACACCCATGGGGTTCACAGTATGATATACAGTGCTTGTAGGCACTCTTTGCAGTGAAGATGTAGATGCCTGTGCATCCATAGAGGACTAGTTCAACTTTGCTGACATTACATTGGCCTCTCAAGAGTATGATGCCTGTCAACCAACCAGACAACCCACTGGTTGTTGTGGGATATGATGTGGGAAGACAGATGTGTTTCAGGTGCATAACTATACAGTATGATATGGCTGAGGCATGTGGCAGATGGACACACATTGGCCAAAGGTGGTCAGTCTGCTGAAGTAGGCCTCACAGCAATGTCATGCAGATATAATGTGTTGAAGGGCAGGATGCATGACTTGTTGTGAAATGTCACCTATGATATATCACTCCCACTGTGCTGCTTGTTTCAGCAAGCCTTGACATCTATATCACTGGATATTGCACATTATATTGTGACACTGCAGCAGTGCTACTAATCACCATCTTGTCAGTTCCCTTGTGACATACCACCGACCCTGGAATAGAAGGCATAATACTTGCAGAAGCCAACTGTGCCCAGGTTGCTAATCAAGGCATCTACCTGGAGAAGAGTTTGTGCAGCCTACAGAGCCTTTCATGATGTGGGACACCTATGTGGATGAACAAACAGGCTGTGTCCTGCTTTTCATCATGAGTGTCGTAGTAACATTTTGTGTGTGATGATAGAAAATGTATCAGAGCATAGTATCCTGTGTGAGAGTGTGTTTGGTGAGACCAGCATTACTAGTTGCCAGGTACTGGCAATTCCGTGGACTCCACTGCTTTCCACAGTCTTCGCAAGGTAATTGCGTCCTTCCAGTACACACCGCTTGGGTAGTATCCAGCTGCAGAATACCTGTGTAAAACCCCCACCTTACCTTCACAGGATATACATACTACACTTCCCAAAACATGTTTGTCTGTGCCCTGTACAGATGCCTTGGATGACTTGCTACTTGGAGCATGATGGAAGTAACTGCAATAATTATTTGCACAAAGGACAACTAGCATGCAGTGCCAAGAAGTGTCCCCAGACCTCTGAGATGTGTGATATGAAATGGTATGAAAGGAGTTAGCATGGACACGAGCAGTAACAATGTTCTACACCTACTGATACTGGACCAATGGACCACACACCATTTGTTTTGCTCAAGACCAGATCACGCCTACCTACCCTAACCAGTGTACCTCAGTGAGTGTCAAACTATGCAGTGGATGAAGGGAATAGGACTCCATCCAGCAACAGTGGCCTGACAAGGTGTTTCATAATATTAGGTCAACAGGCCTTGCTGAAAACTGTGTAGGCTATTTATAGAGTGGTATTTCAGCTGGTGGATAGGCAAGTGTCTGATAGTCATATTCTGGGAAGATAGCATTGGGAGACGTATGCTACAATGATGCCAGTCAACAGTGGATTTCCCCAGATATCATTAATGGAGTACCCCTTGTAGCCATTCCCTTCTCTGCAGTCACAGCCACTGTCAGTGACCTCTGACTGATTACATTAGCAAGTGATTGCATATTAGGAGCTGTCACTGAATCCCACACAGAACCAACAGTTATCCAGGATGGCCTGAGATACACATTCAGTTGTTGTTAGAGCCACTGACAAATAGTAAATGCCAACAACTGCACAATATTATCCTTTAGGAAGTCATCCACCCCTGGAAAATATGGTAGTGTCTGCACACCACACACAGTTGAGCCATTACTCATGGAGTTATGGACACAGAAAGTAATGTAGCCTTTGATTTTCAGTGGTCGGTAAGATGTGGGGATCCATTCAATTTTGTACAACCTATACAGAAAGGTATGGCATGTAAACCCCAGACTGTCATTGTTATACTGTATTTGACACTTATCACACCTATCATTGAGTGCAATGGCACCTTTATTATGTCACTACACAGGCATATCTTACAACTGTAGCAGCCACACAGGTTCCATGGTAAACCAATGCACATTGTAGATAACATGTCCTATGCAGTCCATGTCAAGACTGTACATGTGTAGTCTGTATCCTACGTACTTTGGAGGGGATGTGTATGGCTGCCATACACTGAGTTGTCAGATCCCAGTGTGTACCTCCAACATATCCAAGACAGGAATAAAACATGGCTTATCTGTTCTACACCCCTATACCCTCACTGTGGTATAAATAGTACATGGTGGAGAGACAGGTATGTAACACCGACACTACACCCTATATGTAACGGGAGCCCCATTCATGTGAAGCACACATCTGCTGTAACACACATCATGTACAAGTTACACAATGGGATGCAAAACAAGACATTCATAACTGGTGTAGGACAAATGTCTGTAATGGACACAGGAAATTTGTAGATGGGTCATCTCCATCACCACAGCTTGTACATGTGTTAGCTGCTGAAACCCTGGTGACACTTATCAAGGGTATCAGACCTTTTCACAGATTAGGGGTGCATGAGTAGGCTGGATGATGCCATTGTCCTTGTTAGCCTGTTATACACATATGAACCTATGGAGCCATGCACCTATAGTGCTGTACCTTGCTGAAGACATATTTCTTCTGTGCTGACATTCCATCCTGTGCTGTGACGTCTATGAGTTTATTTCTGTTGTGCATCCATAGGTGTCCTCTACGGACTCCTGAAACTGAAACATAAACAGGTCTGTGGCACACCTTTCATTGTGTAAGTATACAGCCATTACAACATCATACAACATAAGGTACACAAAATGATGTGGCTTACTCATTACAGATGTCATCATACACTCTCAGTCAGTGATCAGTACACAGTGACCAGTACAAGTAGCATGCAAAGCAACACAGCATTACACAAGTACATATTAATTTATATAGTCACCCTGTGCATCAGACACATAGCTTCATTTGCCTGCATAGATGACGAGGATGACAGGGTTGTGGCACAAGCATCACCACTTGCACAGGATGTTGTGTGGGGGTGCAAGAGGCCTAGGCTGACCCAATAGGTTGAAAACATGTGTGTGTCAGGAAAGAAAGCAGGCAAGATGGGCCATGGAAATGTGCTGTGTGTGTGTGTGTGTGTCTGTAGATGACCTGGATTTCACAGTGGTGTGTGAGTCCATGCATGAACACAGTCAAGCTCATTGCTAGCCCTATATGTGTATATGTTGGATAGCTAAGAACTGTGCATGGTAGATCTGACAGTTCACTGTCTTCACCCCCAAACAGGGGAACTGGCTCTGCCAGGAATTCCACTGGCACTTTCATGGCCAAGGTCAGAAGCGGTGCTAGTACCTGACAGTGACTGCTGTCCGCTGGGACTGTGTCCTCCATGGGAACACCAATGGCCACAAAACCATGGCCACCCATGTCTTGGTGTGGACAGCACACCCTCCTCTGTAGCGCTGGATGTACTGCCACTACAGGAGCATAATTGTGCATGGCCATGAGGACTCTCAGCAGATGGGGTTGCTGATATACGTCCATGAGTTCAACACTCAACTCTAACCAGACATTCCAACACAGATAATGTGCATTCCAAGACAGATATTCTGCAGTCTATCTGTCTCAAACCTCCTTCTTTCCACTGCATCAGTGAACCAATCCAGGGTGTCACCAATGTGGTGAAGGCAGTCATCAATGTCAGACTGTGCTGCATCCATAACCCTGGGCATATATCTGGAGTTCCTTTCAGAATGTTCCTGTGCCTCCATGACAGCCGGAAACATACACCGAGTGACCGGTGATGTGACACCCGCAACAGGTGGTTGAAGGACAGTAGGCCTCCTGTCAGCATCTCTATCAATCCACCTGTGTAGAACCTCACCAGATCTCTGGCTATGGCCAGAATCTACACTAATGGGAGCCATAGTTGCCACACTTTCCTCTTCAATGTCCCCACTTTCTGACCATCTAATATTTGTGGCCTCTGCGGTCTGGGCATGTGTAGGCATACTGACTGTGTGCAGTGACAATGAGGGCAGAAGAGGGATGTCAACCTCTGGGACAAATTCAGCCTCTGAAGCCACCACCTGTCCCTTACTTTGGCCACCATCATCATCAGTGTTGGAAGAGGCACTGACATCAGGTTGTGTAGGGGACAGAGACCAACCCCCTGGTCACCTGTGATAAGAAAGGGAAAACAGTACATTAATACTTGCACTATTATGGTCTGCAGTACTATGCTGCAATATATTTAAAGCTCTATACACTGTTGTCACTAATACAGACCTGTTTAAAACCCATCCTCATACAGTAGGACATGAGGACACTACATTTCCTACAAACAGCTGTAGTTACATATGTAGATTTCCAGCTATGTATTCCCGTAAAGTGTCATACCAGACCTGCTGCTTAGATTGCTGTCCTGTTGGCATGACTGCCAACTGCACAGATATTTTCTGACTGTACATACGCTAGAGTCATACCTATGCCTTGTATGTGTGGCCACACTGATAAATGTGACATTATTGTCAGGAGATTACAGATTGTCATATGCATCAACTGTGCAGGCAATAAGCATAGGTAGTGAGTGTGAACACTTTGGAGGACAACAAGCTGTAAGAGTAACTGTGGGCCTTGTTGTAGAGGCAGAGCCAGAGTGAGAGTACCCCTTCCACTCAAATTAAGGCATGTTTTTACAGTATCACTAACAGAGTACTAGGCAACATGTTTGTTGTGTCCCCTGAGCAACATAGGGGGTAAATATAACATTAATTCAACCATTTGGGCAACTGTCAATCCACGTGTTACAGTCTGGTACTCATTTGGAATGGGTATGCTGGCAGTCCTTGTTACTAACAGGGGGTTCATATGTGTATGTTAGTTGTGCAGCTGTGCTAATCTGTAATGTGATTATGAAAAGATTGCGTTCTGCACTCTGATATTAGTGGGCCTCATTTGCATTACCTGGGTTTAAATCCTCTGTGAATGCATATTAATGCATGACCTGACACTTTATGCACTGATAGTGTTGCTACAGGGATATGTGAAGTGTGTTCTTATCTGCAGGCCTGTGACTTTCATCAGTGAAATGCATACATTTGACTTGGAATGCATTGTGTGGATAAAGAGTGCATGACTCAGTCATTAATTGCTGGCTTCACAATGATGTAATTTAAATGCTGCATACCACTGGATTTGAACCCTGGACTGTGTGTGGCAAAAGTCACTACTTATACAGCATTTAACAGACTGAACTACTGAGTCACTTTTACAGCAGGTGTAGTTGTCAGGATATAAGTGCACACATACAAGCTGTGACATAGTTTTTTTACAGCCATCATTATGTGAATGGCTTTATATGGATGTAGATCTCCACCAGAGTCCCAGTTGAACATGTATGTTGCCATTAATGTTTTAGCTGGTGCATTTCTAAATGTTGCTGATAAACATGCACATTTATCTACTATTATAGACCTCACTTACATCCATTATTCCATGTCTGGCTTTCTACTGGTGTTCTTTTCCACCACACGCCAAGTTACACTCTCATTTTTCCATTACTTTTTCAGCAAGTTTGTGCAACGTAGCATGATACTCAGCTGTGCTTAAACTTGCTTAAAGACTGGAACTTGCAGTTGTTATATTTTGCTTAAACCACGTGTTTTAATCAACAGCTGTGTGGTGTGGCACTAAGAAATGCTGGTACAAAACTACACGGAATTGTTTCACATAATGTGCACATACATGATTACCAAGATGTTCCTTAAACAGATTTAACAATACTTTGCATTCCAGCTAATCAATTATCTTCTAATCATGGACCAGACAGATTGAGTGGTTGTAATTACAATACAAAAAATGATGATGGCAGAGAGGTATGTTCATGTATATTAAATGGACTAGACCATACCTCTCAATTGTACAGGTTTTCGCAGAATGTCCAGATTTTTCCCTCATATTTTTGGTCCTTTTTTAATAAAATTGTAGTTTTGTGACAAATTAGTGGCAAATCATTAAAGTCCGAAGTTAGAAAATAATGACAAACATTTGAGTTTCAGACTTCATACCCTTCGGAAAATGCATGATAATGCAAAACCTGTTATTCTATCAACTTTCTAAGTTTGCAAGAGCAATATTTAAAAAGTGACCCTATTTTTGGGTCTCTGTCTCACTTTTATTTATGGCTTTGTCCAGATTACTTGCTCTAAGAGGTTGAGAGGTATGGACTAGACAGCCATCATGTCTTAGCTGGCAGGCATGGGAATAGAACCCAAAAAGCTGTGACTGTAGGGCACATCTGCAAATAATGTAACAACTGACTGCAGCAACTTAGAACAGACATGCAATAAATACAGCCCTACTGCAAGTATTAAGAAATTTTGAAAAGCAAAGTAAATGCCCACACGGATAAATGAGCCACTGCACAAAAACGATAATGATACCCAGAAGCAAATAACACATACAGTGGAATGAAGCACGTCATCTCTCAGCATATAAAAACTCAAGGATTCATCATAAACATAAAACGAGCAGCATTTATTTCGGTTAGCGCTTTCACCGCTGGACAGGTGGCTTCTCCAGACCATAATACAAAACAGAATAAAAGTCAAATACATTCTATATATACTTACAATCTCGTCATGTGCACCAAAATGCTTGTTCAGTTTAAAATCCAACTCTCTTACAAAACATCTCATTACATAATCACGTATTACGTGACTAAAGTATATCATTTAAAGTGATAGCGTAAATACATATATACATAATTATTACATTCTAAACTCTCACATTTACCAATCAAAATAACTTAAACAGCACAACCACCCTAAATTCATTAATAAAAATCTGCTTAACGCTTATAAAGCAATAAGTGCCTTAAAATACATGTACTTTAACCAAAAATTAGAACTACATCAGTAGCGCTGAGTGCGCGTAGCCTTTACCATCTTCCTCTCATGCACAAATTCACTCAGCATCACCCATCCATTATTTAGTGAATTGCTTAAAATTTACACGTAATAAAAATGCATTGTTTAACACTCGAAAAATATATATTAGCAGCTCAGTTCACTTCCAATCCACTCTAGTTGGCATGAATATATGTTGTGTAAATCCCTCAAGGTGTCAGACTAGAAAACCTGAGTACAAAGTCAATAATTATGCTCATCAAAATACATATGTCATTAACCATTCATATGGTATAATGTCTAAATGTATATAAAAGCAACAAAATGAATTGAATTACCATAATAGTTTACAAATGCTAAAGTTCACTTCCCCTTCTAACTAGCATGATGGATCGACACAGATATAGCAGATCAAATTATATTGGTAATAGAACCATTTCTATGGCTCCCAGTGTTGCATCGGTGACATTGTTACACTAACATATCAATGCCTCACTACATTATATATCACTAGACGCCTCAAATCAAAGCCACTCATTTAAAGTGGATGACAGAAAGGCTCATCTGGCTTCCATCAGGGAAGCTGTACCTCGAGGTCCTCACTTGTGTAATTAATTTACAAAATTAATATTCGAAATCCAGCAAAGCTGCTGAAACAAATGTAATATAAACATAAGCATCACTACATGGTGCTAAAGGACTGCATTTAACTACATCAGTACACCTCATAAGGCCTAAGTACATCACAAAAATTAAACACATTGACTATATATACTCCTGTATCCTTACGTGGCCTAAACTAATTTTGCAATAATATAAAGAGCTCTATACGGATATATGTATAAAAATGCAACACAACAACAATAAACATATTAAAATAAAGCATTATAATATTCAACATGCACTATAAATAAGCTACCAAATATTCTAAATGTGAAGCTACCTATATAAGCATGTACATAGTGTGAGAATGTATGTATGCATAATCCAAGGAATTTCATATGTGAGCATGTATATATATATATATATATATATATATATATATATATATATATATATATATATATATATATATATATATATATATATATATATATATATATATATATATATATATATATATATATATATATATATATATATAAAATAGTCCACCCATATAAATAATCACAGTTAATAGCTTATGATCCAACAATAATATAATTCAAAACTATGTATACGAATGCATTCATAACCCGTATCACTCACAATTCATCTAAGCCATGAATTAAAACACTGTTCAATACTGCTAAAATGTTGAAAACAAGTTATAGTGGTTGTCGCGGTCCCCTTCAAAAACACACATCACACCAAATGACATTTGATGACCTTTATTAAATTTCCATAACATAGCTTTGATCACTAACTTTATTAATTACAACTATTCGTGATATGAGTCTAAATACAGCATAACATCCTTGTAATGTTAATCAGAACAGCATACCTACTCACCCTGCCCCAGTAAGCAGCGTCCATACCTCTACTCACTTCATACACCATCCATTTGAATTACCTTTCACCAAATAAGCACCATCCTTACCTCAGCTTGCTTATCTATTCAGCAAGCTTCCTCCAACTACTCATTTCCTTTCCCCCAGATCCTTGAAATGAACAACCAGACATCAGAGGGGGAACAGAAGAGGGCAAGCCTATCCCTCTTCTCCACCTACCCCCACTGATAAAATAACCCTACACCCCACCAATGAAAAGAGGGAGTGTGGGTGGGTAGCAAGTTCATGCCAAAATGTGATTGCTTAACCCAACTACACTAGACTAAACATCTTAAGCCCCTCCCCATCATTATCTCATTTCCTACCAACCATCCCTGCCTCCACTTAACCCTTTCACCTCCCCAACCCACTTAACTCCCCCTAATATTAACCTAACCCCCCCATGAAGATGTCCCGGGACAACTTAGTTTGTTGCCAAACTTCATTTGTCCCCATCCCCTTCAAAAACACACATCACATCAAATGACATTTGACGACCTTTATTAGATTTCCAAAACATAGCTTTGATCACCAACTTTATTAATTACAACTATTAATGATATAATTGATACTAAATACAGCATAACATACTTGTAATGTTAATCAGGGCAGCGCAACTACTCACCCTGCCCCAGTAAGCAGCATCCATACTTCTACTCACTTACTTTACTTATGAAGCAGTGTCCCAACTCACTTCATACACCATCCATTGAATTACCTTCCACCAAATAAGCACCATCCTTACCTCAGCTTGCTTATCTATTCAGCAAGCTTCCTCCAACTACTCATTTCCTTTCCCCAGATCTTTGAAATGAGCATCCAGACATCAGAGGGGGAACAGAAGAGGGCAAGCCTATCCCTCTTCTCCACCAACCAGCCTGACCAGGCAGTTCCCCCTCCCTTCTATCCAAAATTGTTCAATCCACTTCCCATAAAGGGAAGGGTCAAGCCAAACATCATTTGGTGTACCCATCATCCGTAAAGCACCTTAGAATCCCGTCATAAACCCCTTTGCCATGCCATCACTGAAATACACCCTAATGAAACTAAATAAAGTGTGATTAACATGACCCCGTTGTAACACCAGAACATCCACAGCAAGAGAACATATACCCTTTTAGCCCGCTGCCTTCAAAGCTGAAATCATGGCTCAATCTGAATGTATTGACAGCCTATATCCACAATAAAACCACAAACTATAACCCCTTGAACTCAAGACGGCATCCAGTCAAACAACTAGTAGCAAGTCTCACACCCAAGACCCTGTTAACCGTAACATATCACCTTAGCCCACCCACTACCCAGTTCTGTATGAGCAACAACTCCATTACTGTAGGGAATAGTCTAACTCCAAAACTTTAATGTCCTAACCTTAGATGGCAGAAATCCAGCACCCCTTGACCTAGTTCTTGAAAACTCACCTATGCTCAACAATGAAATTCTCAATGTGCCAAGCCATAAACACCCCCAATTCACTCATTACCAAACCATTCTTAACCCCTGTTTGTCCCTAGCCTTTCCCCTCAAAAGCTCTCTTTCCTTATGTTACCTATACCACTATTATCCTACAGCTGCCTTATCCTGCAACCAGGCTTCCTTAAACCTTCTAACTCCCCTGTAACAATGCACCCAGTTTCTAAAACTACCCCAACACAGCCACCTACCTACCATGCTTCCTAAAACCCTATCTACAAAATTCACCCAAACCCCAAGTGAAATGATCCTTGTGCTATTCTGTAAAACCTTAACCTGGTATGTAACATTAACACTACCTAGTCAAAAGACAAATTTGTCACCCCAAGATGACACCCATTAGGAACAAACTCCAGCATAATGTCAAACACCTCCTTGGCCCTTCCCCCACATATGCTTCAAACAACTGGATGAGTGAATACGACCACCCAAGGTTCCAAGAAAGCAAGGATTGAACTTCACTGGCTTGCAGGAGCCGTAGGGCTGTAGCCCAATAAGTTCCTGTGCTCTTATGAACATTGTGACTCTACACATCCCGTGGGATCCCCACACTCCCCAAAAACCATCCACAACAGTTTTCCTCTTTGGCCCCTTACCTAATTGTTCCTTACTTGCCTCCTATACCAATGCAATAATCATCTCCCACTAATTAAACACAGAGCTCAAACATGCCTTACTAAGATGATTACTCAGACCCTCCTTGTGCCCCATTCAAGTGGCAAAAATGTCCATCCTACAAAGACATCCTCTTTCAAATTCCCTTTTCATGCCACCGCATGATGCGTTCTGCACTCCAGCAATCTGCAAAGAAAGAAACAATGATAAATTCTATGTGCACACATAACATGATTACTTAACATGGAGGCACTAACCAGGACCACTGCCACCCCATCAAACCCTTACCTATGGCCAATGGCCGTGCTCCCTTTTACTATTGAATGCAAATGCCCAAAAGTAGGGACAACTTTCAACATTAATCTAACATACTAACGGTTATTATAACAAATTGTACAACCCATTAACCCTGACATCATAAACTCAAAATGCCTGTCCTTCTCTGACTAGCAGTGTAAAATCCTCTACCAAAACTCAACAACTTTGAAATCCACTTACTTCCATCAGTAACTGTTGCCCACTTGTGTTCCCCTTGCGTAACCTCCTCATTCCCACTGCTTCCATCATTTGTGAATTCACTATATCACCACAATTGGTACTCGGCACACCACCATCTACAAAGAAAAGGACAAAATTAAACCCTCTAATAGTAACGAGCAGGCACCATCTTATACCCACCTATTCCAAATTACAGCCGCAATGTTCTAAGACCCCATCTGCAAGAAAGAAAAAGACATGTAAAACATCCAAAATACATAACACACATTCCAAAGCATCTTTAAAGACAACCTATCCTGCCAACCCGGGAAGAAACGTACCACCACCACTCCCATCTATGACAAAGCAGCCATAACTGAAGCTATGCATCCAATGACCCTATCAAATACCCAAGATAAATTTAACTACCAGTTGGGTATGTTAAAAGTAAACCCCAAACATGAAGGGACCTAGGGGGTGTTGTTGTATATTTGTCTTGTATAGAATAGCCCACTTAAGACTCAACCTAACTCATAATATGGTGTAAATTCTGTGCGGTAGTCATTTGGTTGCTGTTGCTACTAAGAGTTACCTTTTTTGAAACTATTGGTGAATCTTGACATTTCTGACTTAATCTAATGCAGAATATGGAGTAGATAACATAGGATCATAAGATTGTAAGATCATAGGAGGTTATTAGACTAATAGCCCCAGGGCCCTTGCAAGCCTTATCAAGTTCAACCCGTGTTCCCAAGGGTGTCTGTTTCAAGCAGACACTAAAATCTGCATCTATTGCTCCGCTCCAAGAGGGACACAGGTGGAACCCCCCCCCCCGGGGGTGAATTTCCAGTTACCCATCCAATTGTCCAATTGTGCTTAAATAGGGCCAATGAGGGCATGCTGTCTGTTGTATGTATCATGCCGCACTTTATTTCAACACTGCAATTTTTGTTGATTAGATATAAGTGGAGCTTTTCTCCTTGGGCCTCTGGTGAAAAGGGCACTATCCCAATCGAACTATCCCAGTCAACAAATGTCAAATCACTAAATAAATAAAATGAATAGGAAGCTTGTTCTAAAGGTGGGGCAACCTTTGTGAGACAAATCCGCCTCTCCAGCAAGTCCTGTTGATGTCACATACCAGATTAAGCATCTCCTGACAAATTTATATTATTGTTGGCCCTGTTGTACTGCTTATACTGGGATTTCAAGGTTATCAAACTTATGGGTGGATATGATGAATATGCCTAACCTTTAGAATGGGGACATCCTCAGGTTTCTCTCTCAAAAACAATAATCTGGTGCAGACCTACTAAAATACATGAAAAAGAGTGAATCAGCATGCTTTACTATGAGGACCACTGAGAAATATATATTTTACAGGGATATTAAATAGTCAGTACATTAGCAACATCATTTTTTTTAAATTTTTATTATTTTTGTGTTTTGTGTGTGGATGTGTAAGGTATTATGCAGTGCTATGCATTTTTAACTGTTTCAATAAAATAAGTTTTCAAGAAGAAATGGCATGCATGTTGGCCACTTGATTAAATCTCTCTATAGTATAGAGAATCTCTCTGTGCTTTAATAAATATCACCTGAGAGCAGAATAGAATAGCAATTGAAGGAAAGCCTTTAAAAATTATTTGAAAAGGATACTCTGTACAGATTGCAGTCATCAGTTGTATGATTTGACTAGAACAGATAGACAATTCTGGACTATTAGACCCTACAGACAGCCTTTGTGAGCAAGAGAAAACTTTGCATGTCGCAGCAACTTACAGTTCATTTTCTAATGTTTTTAAAGGTTTGATTTGTAGTGTAAATCAGAGAGTTTGTTATTGCCAGGGTTAGGGCTATAGCAGCAGTGTAAGTGTAGTGAATGATGGAGTGGTTTGTAAGTGAGCCAATGTCTTCCAAATGGTGAGCAAGCAAGAATGAACTGGAGAAAAACAGTACCAAACACTGTCCAAGATAAATGCTGCATGCTGACAACTGATTTTATTTTAAATGCCGAGGTCTAACTACAACAGACTAAGTCTGCATTTCTCTGGTCACTGCAGTTATTTGATCTGGTCCCTTTCAACTGTGCCCCACTCTCCCAACGGACCCAAGGAGCAGCAACTGAACTTCACCACAGATGCTCCAGGTTCACCTGAGTGGATCCCAACCATCCGAACACAACCAGCCAAACTACCCGCCATAGAGACGCACCACAACATCCACACCATTCCACCTCGAGCAAAATAAAACAAACTCACCCCAAAATGTCCAAACCAGCTGGGCATGCCAAAAGTCAAAAGCCACCAACAGAACCACACACCTTGATCCTGCACCCCCAAGTGGCAACAAGAACAAGGCTGACTGCAGAAGCGCATGCGCCAAGAGCAACACAGCTCTGGCAACCCGCAAAACACCACAAACCATTGCCTGCGAGTCTGCCAAGCTCCAGCCCTGCCACCAGAAAACCCAAACACCAGCAATGCCCTTCCAAACTGGGACTCTCCCCTCAATCTCCCCCCAGAGCGCCGAGCACAAAAAAAATTTTTAGTTATTGCTTGCCACAAAACTGCAAGCTGTCCATACAACATGGACAGCATTCACTGCGCAGCAGCCAACCGACATGCCCTCCCCAAGCCCAAGCCCATGAAAAAGGCCGGTCCATCCTGCAAGTAAGCCACACAAGGCCCTGCCCACCCAACCTCCTCGCCAGAGCAGCCCAGAAACCACCACAACAAAGGAACATCATATCACCAGGCAGGATGACCAACCAAGATTGCACCACAGTGGGAAAGGGGAACACACCAGTCCCCATTGTACTGTGACACAGTCAGCACTCTCAGCCTTGACACCTTTCAACATGACGGAAGCCCAAAACAAGAAAGAATCACCAGTGGGTGTCTGTCACATTAAACACGAGTTTTTTTTTTTCTTTTTTTAAAGAAAAAAGCTAACACTACAAGTGTGTCTCAGCTATGATACACATATCGCAAAGCAAGCAATTCCTTTGAACAACGTTCCACTCTGAGGAATGACGGAAAATAAAAAAAAAAAAAAACACAGATGTCATGGCACTACTAAGTTTCACTACCAATTACACCAAATGCAAAGCAAGCCAGAAAAAACTGGAGCAAAACACAAAGCATTTACAATATTCTGAAGATCAGCAATACACCAGTCACCTAAAAACCCCTTTAACCACGCCTTACAGCTAAGGCAATGCCAGAGAATCTAGGCACTAATATGTCAGCCCCATGAACAAACCTCTTCAGAGCAGCCAAATCAGAAGCAACTGCAACCCTATACACTGAGAAATGAAACATTCAACCAAATATACCCTAGGTACACACCTCCCCATGACCACCACCAAACCAAGGCCTACCTGACCACATAACACACAGGTCATCAGGGCATGAACCTGCAGTAGCAAATCTACACCAGACTAAACCTCTTAAGCCCCTCCCCATCATTATCTCATTTCCTCCCATCCGTCCCTGCCTCCACTTAACCCTTTCACCTCCCCAACCCACTTAACTCCCCCTAATATTAACCTACCCCCCCCACCATGAAGATGTCCTGGGACAACTTCATATATACAATTGCTTTGTAAAAATATATATGATAATTCATAGGCAATGTCACATAAAATAAGGAGTAAAAAACTCTTAAAGTAGAGCTAAAACTAAGACTAAACTCAACCAAAACTAGATACAATTTATAACTCTGACCATAATAAGATTGGTCACTATTTACTATTTTCTGCCTATTACGGCCTAAGTACTCCCCTTGCATCTAGGACTGGTTTAATGGGAACCTTCCCATTTAAACCAAGTCCTTTGTCTGCTCTCAACTTGTGAATCCACCTGAGTTCACTTCTTTCAGTTCTATTCTTGATATTCCCCATTCTGATACCCATATCAACTGTTTCTAACACTAAAAATAGTAATTTATGGACTTGATCAGTTCTTTGGGAATACAGAGACAGAGCACTCAAGCTATCCTGCTGTCTCATACTATTCATATGTTCTCTTATCCTTTCACGAAGGGTGCGATTAGTCATTCCAACATAAAAGTGGAAACAGCAATCGCATTGAGCCAGGTAGATAACATTCCTAGTACTACAATCCCCTGTCGCTTTTATCCTAAAGCGCTGCCTTGTCTCAGGGTGACAAAAGTGATCACCTGTTCTAATATGTACGCACTGGCTACACTGACCACAAGGTATAGTACCATATCTCATTCCTGGCTCACTGTCTACTCTTGGATAGCAGAGCATCATTTTCAATTTTTTTCTGTTCTTATAGCAAAATTTGGATTGTTCTCCCACTATCTTTTTGATCTTATCATCCGTCATTAACAATGGCCAGTGTTTCCTAAAAATGTTCCTGATCTTCCCTACATCAGTAGTATATGCAAGTGACACATAAGCATTCGTCCTATTTGGTCTGTTTGGTGCATTCTCCCTCTGATATGTAACGGAGTCCTGTTTAGATGAAAAATAAGGACATGCCCTATCACTTCTCAACTGTTTAACCTCTGTAAAAGTTGTCATTATATACTTTTTATGATAGCCCCGTTGAATACGATTGTCAGCCAATGTGTCAAGTCCTTGTGCAAATACATCATCCATATTATTCAACCTCGATACCCTCATACCTTGTCCTTTCATTAAGTTGTTAAGGATACGCTTAGGGTGCATACTAGTCCTATGCAACAGGGTATTCCTGTGGCACTCTTCCTATATACACTTGTTCTTCTTGTTCTGTTAATAGATTTAACTATCTTAACATCCAGGTACTCTATCAAATCACAGGAGTAATTGAACGTAAATTTTAAAAAATCAGTACTTCTATGTAACTGTTCAACTAAGCATCTCAATGTGTTATATTCACCAGCCCATATAATAAGGACATCATCCACAAACCGATGATAGAATAAAATGTTCTGCTTAAATAAATTGTCAAATACACTTTCCATTTCCCATATGACTAATACTGCGTTGGTGTAGCTATTGGCACAACTAGTGCCCATAGCCACACCATCGTGCTGGAGATAGTAAGCTTCACCAAACACAAAGACATTGTTTTCCAATATTATTGTCATAAAATATCATAAGAGGTCTATAAGTCTGGTCTCATTCTTGTAGCAACGCTTCCGGACACCACCACGGCAATTTCAGTACCTTTAACTTTTTATTCCATCATAAAAAACAAATTAATAAAACAGCAAAGCTTTATGTGAGCGCTTTCGGGTTATAATAAACCCTTCTTCAGACAAATGGCTTTTCACATCTAAACAAACATTTCAATAGTTAAAACTTGGCGCCAAAATCCGCCTTAAAGAAATATTGACCATGTTGTTATAAAATGTCAATATAAAACATTTTGTTTCATTTCACTTCTTCATTATTAGCATACTTATTTGTCATATATATATATATATATATATCATGTTAAAAACAATCTTAAATATGTTTCATATAAATATAAACATTATTAAAATAATATATTACATTATAAAATCTAGATGTTGCATAAGTATTAATACATAAATAATACTAATAATCATTAATTTATTCATTCATCTCTATATGACTAATACATTAATCTATAAATATATTTAATAATAAGTGCTCTACAAATTCATGAATATCAAAGATAAATACCATAAATAAATAAATATCCAAAAGTTAATAATAAATAATATTTATATATGAAGCAGTACTTAATATTACTTCATAATAATATTTCATAATAAATGTCTGAATATGTATACAAATATATGCATGTGTTCATAAATACATATGTATATATAGTCTTTATAATTTGTGTTTTAATGGTCTATCTCTCAGAAATGGTTTTATAGTTGTCCTATTATTTAAACCCTTCCCTTTATCAGATTGCATACGAATAATCCATCTGATTTCTTCCTGCTCTGTGAAGTTTTTAATATTACCTAATCTACTATTTTTTAAAATCATCTCTATGACCATAAATTTAAATTTATGGTACATCCTATTATTTAGCACATGTTCTGTCTGTGCATTGGTTTCATCTTCACGATTTATTGCATATATATGCTCTCTCACCCTCTCTCTCAACATCCTATTTGTCTTACCTATATAAAAACTATTACATTTCTGGCAGCTCGCTAGATAGACTATATCTCTTGTTTTACAATCAGCATACTGCTTGAAGTAATATATCTTCTTTGTTTCTGGATGTATAAATTTGTCTGTCGCCATCATATATGGACACTGATTACATCCTCTACAAGGGAATGTCCCTTGTCTCTTGGAAATAACTTTCATTTTATTTTTATTTTTATTTTCATAGCCTTTTCAATTATTTATTATTACGATAACTATAACTTGGTTTAGGTCCCACTATATTTCTTATTTCTTCATTAGCATTCAATATAGCCCAATTCTTGTCTATAACTTTCCGTATGTCCTTATCATTGTTAGAGAAAGGAATATTCAGCCTAACTTGTATTGCTGATTGTCTATTTTCCTTTTTCTCACTACTTAATGCATAATTTTTCTTCTTATAATATGGTTTCCCTTTTCCATGTCTATCTATAACTATAAGTCTGGTCTCATACTGACTGCATCTAACTAAGAATTTCCTAAGCAACTCTACACCTTGTTTGTTAGGGATGACAGTAAATAGGGATACAATGTCTAGGGTTACAAATGAATATTCCCTTGAAACATCCATCTTCTGAGAAAATTGGTACAGATCTTGTAGTAACTGTTTAGTGTCCCTCAACACTATTTCTATCTCATCAAGCATGGGTCTAATATGTCTCTATGAATAAAGAGTAGGGTTCGGTCATCCACCCCCTCCCCAACACAATCGGTCTAAAGGGTGGATTACTCAGATCCTTATGGTTCTTGGGCATACCCCTAATAAATAATTAGAGAGTCCCCTTGGGAGTCATTTTTTGACAGCACACAACTCTAACCCTGATTCTCTTAGGGGTTGTGTCTTGGAAAAATTGCAAGTTGGCATAGGTGAATGTGTGTCTTTAAAAAACAAACTATTAAAAAAAGAAACTGCTGATTTTAAAGTATGGTACTTTGGAGCCTCAGGGATTCAACAAAGAATGTAATTGGAAGTATGTTATTTGAATTGTATGCTTAATTGATTAATTGTTTTGTGCAATATGCTGTATATAAGCAAAAAGTATTTTGTAGTGTTTTTACTCTTGGAAGGCTGTGTAAGCCGAGGCGCTAAGTGTTTCATTAAATTTGCTTACTTTTTGGATCGGTGGTCTTGGTGGTATTTTAATATTCTATGTATTTATTTATTTATTTTTTTAAGTTATATTTGCTATTTGTACGGCCACTGATCCTGCAAATAATGTGCCATGTCCCTTTAGGGATGATACTGTTGATGGCAGTCAAAGGACTATGCAGCAGTTTGTTTTACAACTAAATGAGAGAGGCTTTAGAAATTTAGAAGCAGTTGGTACTTTTAATGTTCCTGGGACTGGTAATTCGGCTACTCTTGAAGCAGCTGTTCAGGGTCTGACCATGGCTACTGTTTGGGAGCAATTTATGGGGGAATGAGAACGTCGTTTTGTGAACCCTTTTCAAACTTTGTGCTCCTCTAGTGTGACTGCTTTATTTTCCAGAGACCGTAAATCTGAGTGAGAAGCTGGAGAATTTGTTGCAGAAGGAGGCTAGTACATGTATTAATATTCTTTGCCTGCAGCGGTATGTACAGCTGAATATTACCCCGAGAGGTCTGTGAACATGCAAAGCACCTACAACCCCCTTTGTGGAGGGGAATGCTGAGGATATGGCCTTTCGAAAAAGATGGATACGGGCAGCTCACCGGTGCTCCACTGAATGGGTACGCATCCTAACTGAGAAGGATGAGGTAAAGAAGCGAAGGCTTAAAGAAGAAATCAGAATGGTGAGTGTTGAACTTGATAAACTTTTAACATCTGTTAAACTGACTAGTATGCTGGAAGAAATGAATGGCAGACTTGTGGACTTTGAAGAATTTCTAGTAGAGCGTAAAATCCATAAAATTAAGAGAGACATTAAAGATTACAGTCTCGATAAAATGTTTTTTGGAAAAGAAAAAACAACAGATCCTTGTCATCTAGAACAGAAGCAATAATGGCAGTAATGATGTCAGCTGGGGCAAACATGTTTCTGCTGCTTCCGCAGTTTCTTTTGCTGCTTCTGAAGAGGGAGATGTGAGTGCTGCAGATCAGGGGAGTGTGGAACAGTTTCCAGCTTTGCCTAAAGCACAAAATCTGCAAGACATGCAGAACTGTTTTCAGAGTTCCAGTTCTGTCAGAACAGACTTTAACAACAGAAAACGGGGCCGCAGTGAATGGGGCCAGCAAAACAACTATAACAAGAAGGAACAGTGCAACAAGAAAAAATGCTGGTACTAATGTGGTTTGTGATAATTTACATGTTCAATTTGTCCAAACATGACATTTCTGATGTGGTTATGTCTGTATTATGTCTTGGTCTCAAATTTATACCAACTGCCTTACCGGGATTACATGTACTTAAAAGAGACATCTTTTCTTTTAGCAGAAACCGCATTTAATGTACTACTTTAAACAAGAGGGAGGGGTTGTGTTTAATGACTGTTATGAAAGTAGTGATGAGGATTCTTGTTATTCAGGCCTGTCATCTCAGGATGATTTCTTTGAGGATAATTTCAATGCCTATTGCCAACTGAATACTGATGCTATCTCTGTTAAAAGCTCTTTTATTCCACATTTTCTAAACAATACCTTGCAAGGATTTTTTGCTACTCTTAATTTTGAGGTTGAAAACTGTACTGGTCCTGTATACATAATAAGTCTAACGTTTTAATTTAACTAAGCAGCCATGGCAGCCCTGCTGAAATTTGGTGATGATAGAAGATGGGTGTTTAAACCATCTGACAAGGGCAACCAGATAGTAATCATGCACTCCACACAGTACTTAGAGATGTGTTATAAACATTTGAATAATGCGGATATTTATAGAAAATGTGATGTTTCTAATTACTTTGAAGCTATTAAGCTTTATCAACTTTTTAGACAAAGGTTTAAGGCTGGGGTATTTCACCTCTAAGGATGTTGAAAAGAAGTTTGGAGTGGGAAACTGCTCTATGGCAGTTTTTTACTGCTTACCTAAAACAACTAACCTCAGTGGCCGACCTATAGTGTCTGCACAGAGGTATTTTTTGAAGAATATAAGTGTGCTGTTACATGAACATCTTAAGAAATATGTTATGATTACAGCCTCCTATATCAGGGACAGCCAGGACTTTTTGAACAAAATAAAGGGTAAAGTTTGGACTATGGACATGTTTTGGCTTTGTTTGGATGTCAAAAGTCTATATACTAATATTAACCATGAAATAGGGACACAGGCCTTCTTCCATTTTTGGGGGGACTCTCCTATGTCTCATTTTTTGATAGATTAAGTTACGTTTTGTTTAAAAACAATTTTTTTATGTTCAATGGAGACATTTTCCAGCAGTTGCAGGGCACTGCCATGGGGCGGCTTTCGCTCCCATGTATGGCAATTTAGAATCCAAAAAAAGAAGTGAATTCTGCTAAAGAACCCTCAGCAGAAAAAAAAAAACAATGTAAATATTGGAAGAGCGTTGCACCACAAATATTAATATTTCATCTGAGTATTCAAAACTTGCTAAACAACCAAAATGGCGAAAAGACAGCTTCAAAACAACAGCTTCAATAACAGGCTTTACCATGTTGAATCCACAATATATGAAATATAGAGCTTTGCTGTTGTAAAAGTCAAGTGGCGTTGTAATTCCACAGGGATCTGAAGAAGGCTTGAAAAAGGTGAAAGTGCTTGTCCATTGTTTACATCAGAAGGGTTCTTCACTTTTATGTTCATTTTTTCTGTTTTTATGACATCCACATGTTTTAAAGCTGTGCAATTACAACTTCACTTGACTTTTACAACAGCAAAGCTCTATATTTCATATATTGTGGATTCAACATGGTAAAAGCGTATTATTGAAGCTGTTGTTTTGAAGCTGTATTTTCGCCCTTTTGGTTGTTTAGCAAGTTTTGAATATTCAGATGAAATACTAATACTTGTGGTGCAACGCTCTTCCAATATTTACATGTATGCCAATTTAGTCATGGCTAAACTTGAAGATGATTTTATTTACAGACATGATTTTTTCAGATCTAAGGTTATTTTATATTTTATATTTATTGATGATCTTATTTTTTATGTCAAGGAAGCCAGACAGAGGCCCTTGGGTTTGTTAATGACTTACAAGCTAATACTATGGGCTTAAGCTTTGATGGTATGCAGTTTGGCCCACAAGTGAAATTTTTGGATATAAGCCTGGATGGATTTACTACTAGTCTCCATAGGAAATTTGAACATAGAAATGTATTTTTATATGGGAATAGTTGTCAACCCAAACATTTGGTCAAGGTACTGCCCTTACAAATTCATAGGTTATATAGCCTTGATAAGAGCTTTGATTTAGAGATATCTGAAGCAGGAAAAAAATGTTTATTAGAAGAGATTATGATGTCCAGCTGGTCAGGGAAGCTAAACAAAAAATTATAGACATGAGGTATACTGTTAACTCTCATGGAGATTCTCATTATGTCCGTGCTAGTGGAAAATATAATGTTTGTATTGATGGAAATCAGTCTACCAATGCAGCTGTGGACAATGGAGAGCAGAAAAAAGTTTTCTTAGTAACAACTTATAATGTTATAACTAAGGAAATAGTTAAAAAAGCACGTAGCTTGTGGCCTATGCTCCTAAGAGATAAAATTTTGAACTCTATACTACCTGATTTTGTGAGTATTGCATATAAAAGAGCTAGGGATGTGTCTGACATTCTGGTACATAACCAGTTTTGTTTACCAGATGTTAATGTCAGTCAGAGTTTAAGCATAAATAAAGGCACTGTTCCATGTGATGGTTGTTCCATTTGTCAGTATGTAGTAAACTCTTTTCCCTTTATTAATGGCATCAGGTTTACAGCTAGGCATGAATACAGTTGTAATACGGAGGGGTTAGTGTATGTGTTGAAATGTGGATGTAAGAAGTTTTATATAGGGGAAACTTACAGGAGTTTTAGGGTCCAGTTGCAGGAACATATTAAGGACATAAAAAAAAAAAAATTAGAGAGTCCCCTTGGGAGTCATTTTTTGACAGCACACAACTCTAACCCTGATTCTCTTAGGGGTTATGTCTTGGAAAAATTGCAAGTTGGCATAGGTGAATGTGTGTCTTTAAAAAACAAATTCTTAAAAACAGAAACTGCCTGATTTTAAAGTATGGTACTTTGGAGCCTCAGGGACTCAACAAAGAATGTAATTGGAAGTATGTGATTTGAATTGTATGCTTAACTGATTAATTGCTTTGTGCAATATGCTGTATATAAGCAAACAGTATTTTGTAGTGGTTTTACTCTTGGAAGGCTGTGTATGCCAAGGCGCTAAGTGTTTCATTAAATTCGCTTACTTTTTGGATCGGTGGTCTTGGTGGTATTTTAATATTCCGTAGATATATATATATATATATATATATATATATATATATATATATATATATATGTCTATATTTGAAATTCCTTGGATTATGCATACATACATTCTCACACTATGTACATGCTTATATAGGTGGCTTCACATTTAGAATATTTGGTAGCTTATTTATAGTGCATGTTGAATATTATAATGCTTTATTTTAATATGTTTATTGTTGTTGTGATGCATTTTTATACATATATCCGTATAGTCTCTTTACATTATTGCAAAATTAGTTTAGGCCACGTAAGGATATAGGAGTATATATAGTCAATGTGTTTCATTTTTGTGATGTACTTAGGCCTTATGAGGTGTACTGTTTGTAGTTAAATGCAGTCCTTTATTGCCATCTAGTGATGCATGTGTGTATATTACATTTGTTTCAGCAGCTTTGCTAGGTTTTTGATTTTGAATATAAATTTTGTATATTAATTACACAGGTGAGGAGCTCGAGGTACAGCTTCCCTGATGGGAGCCAGATGAGCCTTTCTATCATCCACTTTAAATGAGTGGCTTTGATTTGAGGCGTCTAGTGATATATAATGTAGTGAGGCATTGATGAGTTAGTGTAACAATGTCACAGATGCAACACTGGGAGCCATAGAAATGGTTCTATTACCAATATAATTTGATGTGCTATATCTGTGTCGATCCATCATGCTAGTTAGAAGGGGAAGTCTACATTACAGATATATGTACGTATGGTAATAAGCGCTTTGCCACATCGTATGTAAGATAGTAGACTTAATTTGATGTAGTGAACTTTAGCATTTGTAAACTATTATGGTAATTCAATTCATTTTGTTGCTTTTATATACATTTAGACATTATACCATATGAATGGTTAATGACATATGTATTTTGATGAGCATAATTATTGACTTTGTACTCAGGTTCTCTAGTCTGACACCTTGAGGGATTTACACAACATATATTCATGCCAACTAGAGTGGATTGGAAGTGAACTGAGCTGCTAATATATATTTTTTGAGTGCATTTTTATTATGTGTAAATTTTAAGCAATTTACTAAATAATGGATGGGTGATGCTGAGTGAATTTTTGCATGAGAGGAAGATGGTAAGGGCTACGAGCACTCAGCGCTACTGATGTAGTTCTAATTTTTAGTTAAAGTACATGTGTTTTAAGGCATTTATTGCTTTATAAGCGTCAAGTGGATTTTTATTAATGAATTTAAGGTGGTTGTGCTGTTTGAGGTACTTTGATTGGTAAATGTGAGAGTTTAGAATGCAATAAATATGTATATATGTATTTACGCTATCACTTCAAATGATATGCTTTAGTCACGTAATACGTGATTATGTAATGAGATGTTTTGTAAGGGAGTTGGATTTTAAACTGAACAAGTGTTTTTGTGCACATGACGAGATTGTAAGTATATATACAATGTATTTGACTTTTATTCTTTTTTTTATTATGGTTTGAAGAAGCCACCTGTCTGGTGGTGAAAGCGCTAACCGAAATAAATGCTGCCCTTTTTATGTTTATGACGAATTCTTGAGTTTTTATATGCTGAGAGATAACGTGCTTTGTTCCACTGTATGTGTTATTTGCTTCTGGGTATTAAGAAATTTTGTTTTGAAACCACAATGCTGCTTTACACTTCATTGGTATTGCTGCTAAATATCTGTGAAGTATACACACAATATCTGCCCATAAAGTGCGCTACCGCACCCTTATACTTTCTGTTCTTGGAGTGGGAGGAAAACAGAACATTATGTGACTGAAAGTGGCCTGGAGACAGCCTTGAACCATACTGTGGGTTGTGCAATACATTTTCAATCAACTACTTTTGCATTCTACAGCTATTACAGTTTTACAGTTGACTGCAATGACATTAGAACAGACATGCAATGAACACAGGCCTACTGCAAGTATTTAGACACATTTGTTATGAAACCACAATCCTGCTTTACACTTTATTGGTATTGCTGCTAAATGTCTGTGAAGTATACATGCGATATCTGCCCATAAAGTGAACTACCTCACCCTTGTAATTTCTATTCATAGAGTGGGTGGGAAAGAGAACATTATGTGACTGAAAGTGGCTTGGAGACAGCATTGAACCATACTGTGGGATATGCAATACATTTTCCAAGAAATTACCTTTGCATTCCACAGTTATTGCAGTTTTACAGTTGACTGCAGCAACATTACAATACACATGCAATGCATATTACTCTACTGAAATTATGTTATGACACCACAATCCTGCTTTACACCTTATTGCTTACTGTTACTGGTATTGTTTATTGGTTATTGGACTACAATTTTTAATGTTTAGTCTTTATTGCACTACAGTTATTTTTTATTCTTTATTGCGCTACAGTTGTCATAATATATCTGTACTTACCACACTCACAATACATCCTGGCCAGGCACCCAGCATGAGACTGCATGTTGCGAGTCCTCTCAGCTGCAGCTGTCAGAAGAGAAGCACACCATTATGCATGCCAGTTTTGCACAGATTTAGCTTGTATTTTAGTAAAGTATTGGCAGAAATACTTACATATGTCTGGTGTATGTCCATCCCTGGCCTCTTGGACCCAGGTGTCCAACGTTCCCCTCTTTCTTTGCTTCAGGTCATCATAGTGGTGACGACCCTGCTCACCAATGCAGGGTTTACCAGTAGCCAAGTTCTCTGGGCAATCGATCCCAGGCCTCAGCCTTACATTCTGAGGCCTGGTAACTGCCCTGGAATACTCTAGGTTCATAATTGTGTACCAGGAGTCCAACAAAAACCCTGGACCCCTGCACACCCCATCTCTGTGCTCAAAAGCATGGACCCGCTTCAACAACACCTATCATACCAACAGTTAGACAGACTCCAACAAATGCTGCAGAATTCCTGCCAATTGCCATTAATATAGGCTGTTTTTCCACCCTTACACGTCACACTGCAACAGTCAAAAAAAGGCCATGTTGCTTAGCATCACACAAACCTACTTAGCACAGTTGAGCATCACAGAAACTCGCACAACTGTGTTTTAGCAAAGTTTAGCAACAGGCAAACAGGAATAGCCACTGGCCATGTTTAAGCAGTGCTTAGCCCCCCGCAACTTTTCCAAATGCCACAATTTTGTTTTTAAAGTAAACAAAAATGTAATTTACATTGAGAAAATGGTATGAGCACTAGGGACTTAAACCCAGGACCTATGAAGCTTTAGGCTGTGGCTCTACCCATTTAGCTACTTGGATAGCATACAAACTAGTATACCTTCACATATACTACTAAGGTTCCTGTTAGCATTGCTAAGCACCTCACCGTGGTGTGCAAACAGGCTTAAATAAAACCAGACGAATAATTAATTACATCCAGTTTCTATTTTTAGATGTCTAGCAGGTGTCAATAGTGTATGTGTAAGCATGGCTTGGCTCTGCTGTGCTCCATACCTTGCCTTGCAGACGGACATTAAAAATAAAAAAAAAAGAAAAGAAAACAATAATTAATAACACCCAGTTTCTATTTTTAGATGTCTAGCAGGTGTCAGCTGTATATATCTCAGCACAGCTTGGCAGTGCTGCACTCCATGCTACACTGTGCAAAAGGACATTAAAAATTAAAAAAAAAAAAAAAAGAAAGAAAATTAACACAAAAAATATTAATGCACAGCACATTTCAATAGTAGCAGGGTACATTACAGGAAGTATCACCTGTACATAACATCTGACCAGGAATTCCCTGGAGAGTCCACAACCACGGGATAGCCTCTACACTTCTGCCTACGTGGATTCAATATCCCTGTTACTATGTTTTCCCTCGGCAGCATGCCATGATTAATATGCATGGCAAGCTGCCAAGAGGGAACCGTGGCTGTGTGCACGGGTAAATTCCATGTAGGCTCTACATAGAGCCTACATGAATTTTATTGAATCCTGGGGTGCATTTGTCCTTCATTGCTTCTACCTCCATTTTTCACTAGGGCAGTCTTTGTAAGTGTGTGTAATGTTACTGAATGCAAAGCCACCAGGTTGCAATCTGACAGCAAATTATTGTGCAATAACCACCATAAAGCTGCTCTCAACACATACAGTTGACCACAAAAGCCCATTAACAATGACACATGCCATTGTGGTTCCTGCCACCAGACATTTTACCATTCTCATTGTCAGATAAACATGCTTTTTTTTTTAAGTTTGATCTGTTCATTTTCCTTTAGAATGAATCATGTGCTTGGAGATTTACTAAATAGGTAACATACATATCTCTCAACTGTACACATTTTTACAGACTGTCCAGATTTTTGACTCATACTTTTCAACTTCAAGTCCTTCAGAAAGTGCACTCTAACAGAAATCCAAAGATCAATAATTAAAATCTGTCCTTATTTTTGGGCCTCTGTCACCCCATTATTTTATCCTTTGTCCAGATTTCTTTGAAGGGTAACATCAGTCCAGGTGTTGAATTAATGGCATTTTTTTCTGGGGAGGGTGAGCAAAGGTTCCTGGATGCAGATCACAGAGTCATGATTATAAATAGTATAACAAATTTAACTTCAACCTTCTGTACCCCCTGCTCATTTTTTATATATATATATATATATATATATATATATATATATATATATATATATATATACTAACTCCCAGATCATATAGTCTGGAAAAGAGTATATTTCCCTACCCTTAGAGTTACACGGTCCTGCACACCTGTTAATCAACTGTTTAGTTAATCAAACTTTATTGGGTAAACAGATGTTAATCTATGATAAACTCAAACAACTTCATTACACCCATATACATGCATACATGCATATATATATATATATATATATATATATATATATATATATATGTGTGTGTGTGTGTGTGTGTGTGTGTGTGTGTGTGTGTGTGTGTGAGTGTGTGTGTGTGTGTGTGTGTGTGTGTGTGTGTGTGTGTGTGTGTGTGTGTATCTATATATATATATATAATTTCCATTTATTAACCTGGTAGGTAGGTTTTACTTATTTCAAAACAAAACTCTCTAATCAACTCCACAATGACTCTGCAGATAAATGTTTAAAGGATAATGAATAACAATTCTGCTTTCCAACCCTGCTTTTAGCTAGCCTTTCATTGAAACTTTGCATAATATCTATGGATGATCTACTATCTGATTTGTGTTTTGTTGCTATTTCTTCTTTTTACTATTATCATTCCATTTCCTGAAATGCACTACTCAGTATATAATCAACTTTCTATATATGATTGATATATCTATATCTATATCTATATATATATATATATATATATATATATATATATATATATATATATATATATATATGGGTCGGGTCCCCTTCAGTAGATCGAACCACATATGGCCGAGACCATATGTTTGAACTTGTAAAAGTCCAATCTGACTGAATGGAGATCTCTATACAGAGTGGAAAGGAAAGATTTCCCATTTCCGAATGTAGTGTGATCTCGGAGTTGGTATATTTAAGTAGGGGGTGTGTGGGGGTACAGGGGGGCATAGACATTTAGTTTTGTGTTTTTTAATTTTATGTGGTTTTCCATCAGTGTTCAAACTTTTACAAGTTCGAACAAATGGTCTCAGCCATATGTGGTTCGAACTAGTGAAAGTTCGATCTACTGAAGAAGATCTATATATATATATATATATATATATATATATATATATATATATATATATATATATATATATATATATATATATATGTATTCCATACATTTGGTTGAATTACACTTAGTCAAAAATGATTCCAGGCATTTCACTTCACTGAAAGCTCACTTGACTGAAAGCTCACTTGGTCGAAGTTCATTTGGTCAAAAATGGAATATAGCCCCTGCCCCACTGCAGTGCAACCCTGGAGTGAGAATATTAAATAAGGTGGGGGTGTAGCCCCCCACATTATGTCAATAGTTTTTACGAAAGATATATATATATATATATATATATATATATATATATATATATATATATATATATATATATATATATATATATATATAAATGCATTTCTAATGGATATGCCTTCTTATAATAGTGAATACATTTAAATTATGTGGGGGGGGCTACACCCCACACACCCCTTACAGCCCCCCACACCCCCCTTATTTAATATTCTCACTCCAGGGTTGCACTGCAGTGGGGCAGGGGCTATATTCCATTTTCGACCAAATGAACCTCGACCAAGTGAACTTTCAGTCAAGTGAGCTTTCAGTGAAGTGCAATGCCTGGTATCATTTTCGACTAAGTGTAATTCGACCAAATGTATGAAATCCATATATATATATATATATATATATATATATATATATATATATATATATAATTGCACTAGTGTATTGTTTCTATTTATGTTGCACACTTGTGCCCATGTTGTCGTGGCTGAAAAGGGCCCTCAGAACAGTCCACCTATCTGGAAATCAAGTTGAAATAAATAAATAACTAGATGCTTGTATCCCTTTTCAGGTACAACCCATGTCAATAGAAAAGTACATACGTTACAATGACAAATCACACACAGACAATTTTAGTTTATAGAAATGTTTACAATGACAATTTTACTTTCAGGTTTTCATTCTAAGCGAAGTTATATTTAACAGGGAAAACATATCACCACAGTGTAACTGTCAAATATTATGCAGTGCGAGTACCTCCAAAAGCATTAGTACTGTATCATACTGGGTATATTATGACTCAGCTTGATCTACTAAAGCAATCACACTTGTTTCCACTTGATGTCTTTTAGTAGTTTCTTGAAATTTCCTAGGAAGTTTATAAAGTATCTACCTGTAGTAACCAAATAAAATATGTTATCTGTAAGATTTTTCCAAAGGGCTTCAGCTATTTTAGAGAATGATATTTTGCAGGGTGCTAATATAAAAATAGATCTAAATAGAGTAGTGTTAATTGGTTTTCTGAAAGGGTATGGACTTATTCCTATCTGAAATCTATTTTTAGTGCTGGACAGTAGTTATAATAGATTAGCTTCAAATGAAGTATATTCAAAGGAGGGATTTTGTGAGTGGGCTTGATAACCAGTTTAATTATAGTCATGAAGTGTTGTTCAGAGCTGGTGTCAGATGAATAACTCATTGAATGTTATTTTCAGCCTTTTGCAGAATATCGTGCTTTGTCTTTATAGCAATAAGGTGATTGGTAGCACACACTAGTCTAGTTATTAGTACACAAATGGGTAAAGCCTGCCTAGCTTCTTGAATGAGGAGGGGTGAGATTTTGTATGGTAATTTTAACTGCACTAGTGTCCTTTGAACTTGTACTTTAACATATGTTTATAACGTAAGATTTTCATTGAGGATTAAGCCTATATATTTTGTTTCGTTACTACAGGTAGATACTGTCCATACAAACTGCTTAGTGAAATTGAGGACTTTTTAGATAATCTCTGGAGTGTTTCTAGCAGCATCCCACAATCCCACATCTTTTTTTGTATTTAGACAAAGGGGGGATTCAGTAAAGCCTACACAATTTTTTTGTGTACCCATTGCAGTGTGATGCATACACGAGCGCAAACTTAGAGGCATGCACTCAAGTGCAGTGAGAATTCTGAGGAATGCAAATTACCTGATAAGTAGGTGAATCTTATGCAAATGAGGCAGGTTGAGCTATCAAATGAGCAGAAAGGCATCCGTGTAGACTCTGTATCAGTATCCATGGTGTATGTGGAATTTGTATGTGTGCAGAAGTCTATACAGACAGAAGGGTAGGTAAAATATATTTATTTACTTATTTATTTATTTATTTTACATTTGTTAACTGGGAAAATCCAACTTGGAACAAAGCTAATTTTTAGTGGAGACCCGGGGAGAAATGCTCCAGACACATGTCTTTCTAACATGAGAGGAAACCTGAACACCCAGGGAAACCCACATGAAAGCAGGGAGGACATGCAGACTCCACACAGAAGACATCCCAGCCGAGAATCGAACCAGAGAAACCTGATGCTGTGAGGTGCCAAATTCTACTGCTGCACCACTCTGCCATCCAAAACTCCACAAATATGTACATACCTCCCTTGAAAATGTGCAAAACTAATATTGTGGAAGTCAGAAAGAGGAAGGGAATAAGCTAAATTAATATTTTTTAATAATTTCGGCATGTTTACACTATGCACCACAGTGCACAAACATGCTTAATTGAAAAATAAAAAAAAGAGGAAAAAGGCATTTTATAATATTTGTTAGAAATGTATTATAGGATGTTGCGTCAGGTCCATACAAGGGTGGATTGGTGCTGTTGTCCAGTTCATACGGCTATGAACCGTGTAGATTCCAGGCTGTCAGCACGGATATGTATGCAAATGAGGTGGCTGTCTTGAATTGCAAAAAGGAGTAAACGTGTCAACATATCCATGTGTAGACTCCCACACCATGTTGATATTTCCACTGGATATGAATGCCAGCAGGAGAGTGTGTCCTGTTACTTTTACAATTTTTTAATTCCTGGTGCATGTGTTTGCACTGTGTGCTGCATAGCTGAGTATGTTTGCACAGAATGACCACTGAGGTCACAGTAATGATGAAGGCAGCAAGTAATTAAAATTGGATATATTCAGTTATTGATTTTGCACAGTGCAGCACATAGCGCCATATCACTCGCTAAAGTATGGCCATTAAATTATGTTAATTACAATCTAAGCAGGTGAAATGCATAATAATTAGCCAATCACACATGGTGGACCTACAGCAGGCCTGTATAAAGTATGCATACACCCTGCATTCTGATTTCCCCCAGTACTTTGCATCATTGTAATACAAACTTGGGAATTTTAACTGAGATAATGCTAGAGGCTGCTGCAGCTTTTCTACATCTGTATGTGCTAGATGCTGAAGTCAGTGCTGCTGGTGCTGCTGACAACAGGCATAGGCCAAGAAGGAGAAGAGTGCTCAGGCCCAGGGTAACCTTCCAGGAGCTACATGAGCTGGAGATTGCAGAGAGATACAGGGTGGACAGGGACATGCTACAAGAGCTCACTGAGCTCTGCTACCCTCAACTTAGAGCCAGATCCAAAGGGGGGGAACCCATCCCAGTGGAAACAAAGGTATGTGTAGCCCTTAGAATACTAGCTACAGGTACTTTTTAAAGACCAGATGGAGACATGATGGGGGTATCAGAAGCATCTGCATCCAGGATACTCCACTAGTTTCTGGTTGCTGTGCTACCACATGCCAGTGAGCACATATCTTTTCTTCTCTCCTCTGAGGCGAGGGCCAGTGATATGCAACAGCTCTACCTTGTAGCAAATTATGCTGAAGTACAGGGTGCCATAGATTACACTCGTGTACACATCAAGACATCACCTGGTGAGCAGAGTAGAATCTATTTCAGCTAAAAGGGGTACCACTCCATCAACTGACAGGTCATGTGCAATGCCCAGGAGATTATCCTGAATGTGTGGGCTGGCAGCCCTGGCAGTTATCACAACTCTCATATCTGGCACACATCACAGCTGTATCAGATGTTTGCTAGGGAGGACATCCCACATGGGCATTTGCTGTGGGATGCTGGCTGCACCCTGGAACTGTGGATGATGACACCCATCAGAAATGCACACACATCCACAGAAGAATGCCATAATGTGGCACATGCAGAATCTAGGAACATCATAGACTGCGTGTTTGGGCTTTTGAGGTCATGGTTCCAGTGTCTAGATATATCTGTCGGAGCTCTGCAGTATTCTCCAACCATATGTGCAAATTTATTCACAGTATGTGCTTTGCTGCACAATCTGATCCTGGGGAAACAGCTGCAGCAGGATCAGCAGAGGGAAGGGATACACAGCCCCCCACCAGTGCCTAGGTCACCACAGCCATAGTCGCAGGAGGACTCGGAGGAGGAACCCCCTGCTGATGTCCCTGTTAGCAGACATAGGCATGCTCAGAATGCCCTGGTTTTGGGAAAGCAACAAAGCATAGCACATTTGCTGACAACCTAGGGACCTAGGGACTGACACCTTACTCCTACTCACATACAGAAATTAAAACTGATGCCAGGCAACCCACATATCCTGTACCTATCCATGTATTGGATGTGTACTGCTTGCATCTGACAGAGTCAGCCCTGAACTACAGTTGTATCACCTGCTGCATTTGCAAAGTAAGTCCATAACCTACACAGTTCTCGTAAGGATTATTATGATACGGCATTGTATGCATGCATCTGGTACATTATGCAAGTAAATATAGTGGGCTACTTGAACAGAAATAATATCCACATGGGCTACGGATACCCATTCCACTATCATGTTTCCATTATTATTCACTAGGCGTCATGCATGGAATACTGATGCAGTCCTACTGTAACAGATTACTGGTACAACGGTCAAGGGAGATGTTAGATAGTAGGTTACATGATAATCAGACTATTGTGCATCCCAGCAGAACATGTGATGCTGTTCCCCCACCCTCAATACAGCAGTGTTCCCTTGTAACTGCTGGAACAGTAACTCATCAATGGTATATCAGCATTTCAGGCAGTCTCAGGACAGTAACATAGAAACTGATTATACACTGTATGTCTTACTTAAAGCATGAATAACAATGTACATAATTTTGCAGATGATTGTCTGATGAATGACCCCTGTCTATCCAGCAGCTTGTGAGGCTCAAAGGACTAGAGCAATTAGCTTGTGTGATGGCATTCATGGTTCAAATCTAGAAGTGTCCACTTCTTTTGGATGTGAGGTATTATTACATTGTATTTTACAGACAGTTTGCGTGTGATGTAATATTATTAACCTCTGTGACATATTAATTACATCAGACAACTTTAGAAAGTCGTAGCCAATTTGAGTGAAGTGCAGCAGTGCAGAAACAGGGACAGATGTCATTTTGTGTAACATAAAAAATCCTGGACTGGAGTACAGGTAGGTGTGGGCTGGAGTCAGTTCATAACTAGTGAAAATCCCAATGTGTATGCTTATACACTTAGTTAAGTAGAGAGCAGTTCTGTTGCTCCTCACTCAAAATGACTTTTTATAAATAGATATGTCTATAGATACATACATATATGTATACATATATATCTGTCTATTACTACCTCTCCCTACAGATTTATATCTATCTCTATATGTATATAAAAATATATACACACACACACACACACACACACACACACACACACACACAGATATATATGTATGTATATAAACACATACATTTCTGCCTCTCTCCATATATCTACATAACACTCACACACACACACACACACACACACACACACACCTTTGTTTATATATATATATATATATATATATATATATATATATATATATATATATATATGTCCCTGTTATATACATAAATGTATATATTTATATGTGTGTGTGTATGTCTGTATTGTCTTACATAACTTGATAATGGCGATTAAAGCTGCACTATGACACATATATAATGTTGCTCAAAGGACCAAAACTAAGGGTGGTTCAACACTAGATAATGCACTTACTTATTCAAGTATATAGGACATTAGAAACAACTACCCCTGGGAATTTTTGGGGTTATCAAAAAGTACTGGAGAATCATCAGACAACCTATGTAGAAGATTCTATAGGAATGAGAAGTGTACTAATTGACAGAGTAGCTGATGCATGGAACAGACTACCAAATTACATTAAAGCAAGTACTAGTTTAGATATTTTTAAGAACAACCTGGACACTTATTATGGGAACAAGTGATATGGCATATTGGCAAGCTAGAATGGCTTTTAATGCCCGTGTTTGAAATATTTGAATGTATGTATGTACTTACAGCCCCCTGTGCCTGCTGGATGTCACTACACATACACCAACAGGTGAACAGGTAGTATAATGTTGTCTAAACACGCATTAACAGTGTACATTATTTTTGCCAACAGGCTTGCCCATCCAAATGCAAACAGCCACAAATGGCCAAAATGGCTACTGTAGCCACATAGTTAGGATAAGAAACAGTTACCTGACTGCTAGGCTAACTAGATGCAGATAACAGTAAGAAGCAATGTCACTCTGCAGGCCACACACTCTGTTCAACACAAGCCTAGCTTATGTATTCCACAAGTAGTTTGTCTGCAGTCATGTATGAAACAGACTTCAGCTATGGTGTGTGTAATAAGTACTCTGAGCTGTAGTGTGTAAGCCTAGATAGGTAGGGGTTATAATCTCACTCTAGGCCATTTGGTGTGTGTGTGTGTGTGTGTGCGTGTGTGTGTGTGTGTGTGTGTGTGTGTGTGTGTGTGTGTGTGTGTGTGTGTGTGTGCACGCGTGTGTGCATCTCCCTGCAAAACAAATGAGAATATTTATTGGCTACCAAACTGAAATGTGTCTGCACTTTTTGCCCCTTGCAGTTGATGCTGGCTTCCAAACTCCTGTCTTCCACAAGGTCTGCTGATGTCATGTACCTTAAGACTACAAACTGCCATTCAAATATCAAACTTCAGCCGTGGCATGTATGATAGGTACTGTAATTTGTAGTGTATCAGACTAGATAGGTAGGGGTTTTTATCTCACTCTAGGTTGCTTGTGTGGACATCTCCATTCAAAGGAAATATGGTCTCTACACTGACTTAAAAAGAAGTAGGGTTTTACAGTGTTTTGGTTGTAACAGGTGACATGGGCCTTCAAATTCCTGACCACAAGGCCTGCTAATGTCATCTAGCATAAGAATACCTAAAGAGATATTTTTAGCAGAATTGAGCTGTGGCACATACATCAAGCATTGTCATCTGTAGTCTTTACCATTAGATAAGTAGGGGTTCTAATCTCGTTACTGCCAACTTTGTGTGTGTGTGCTGTGCAACATTCTTTAACCATTAATTGTCAGTGGTGCTATTCTCACTGTAGCTTTGTATATAGGATGTTAGAGCATTTTACATCAGCGTCTTGGATCATTGGATCATTGGAGTTTACTAGGCTAATGGTCCTCAGGCCCTTACAATCCTAGCCATGTTCTTACCCTTATTTACATGATCAGCACATATTGCCCTTGTCCATGAGAGACACAGGCAGAAGACCTGTGGTGAAATGACGGTCACCCAGCCAATCATACAGATTGCATCTGAAGAGGGCCAATGAGGTGCTCCATTTGGCATTAGGTGGGGGTCTGTTTCAAAGTTTTTTTAAAGTCTGGGAGACATGTCTCTTCCACCAGCATGTATTAGTAATGTCACATACCAGGATAATGTCCTTACAGCGGGTAGTCGACGTACCATTCCACCTACATATATACAGCATTTCCAGTAAAGCAGAGTCAGATATTGCCCCCTATGCAAGGTAGAGATCACCTTTGAGTAGTCTGTTTCATGCAGGCTACAATGACAGTTATTTCAGATGATCCACAAAGGACAGATACTGAAGACTTGAAGTTCCTTGCGAGGAACCTTTCTGTTGTGTGCAACTGCCACAAGTGCTTGGAAAGTTACATGACAAAATGACCATTGCATTCAAATATTGGCCTGCTGAGGGAAGAGTACATGGAGGTTATAACTACATCATTTTCCAGTGACAGTGCCCTCAGTCATGACATAAGCAAGATATAATTCCCTTCTTAACACTGGGGAGACACAGTGATCTAAGGTAAATTAGGTGTAAACCTCTGTGGTCAGGCCTGGGTGCCCAGGTCTATCATCCCTGAGTATTTACATCAGGTATTGCTACCGATGTGTTACTTGCCAAGAACATTGGTGTTACCAATGGAAATTATACTACATACATATTTGCATGCAGTTTATGGCCATGAGTATGTCAACAAGCATTTGTTCATGAAGACCGTCTTTTAGGATATTGACATAACTGGGAGATTCTATGACTGGTCACAGTTTGCAGGCATCAGAAGACCTTATCAGTCACAGATATTTACATTGTGCTTGTACTTTGGTTAAATGGACTCCAAGCAGTAGACAATCCAGTACTGAGCCCTGAGAAACACCACTGGTTACAGATCAGCTATTGGAGGTGGATTCCCCTATTTTGAGTATGAGTTCTATCAGTGAGCCACTTAGTGACCCCTCTAATGATATTACTGTTGATGGCTACTTGAGTGATTTTTGTCAATAATGCCAGAGTGGGGGATGGTGTTACATGGCTTGGCTAAGTCCAGAGGGTTGTATGCACAGATGTTGCCTCATCCAGGTCCTTGGTGACCACCTCATACATGTCGACCAGGTTTAACAGGCATGATCTTCTTTTCAGAAATCCAAACTGTGTAGGGTCAACTGTTTGTAGATTACATATATCTTTGCTGATCAGGTCCCTGTTGATTTGTCCCATGGGCTTACAGATATGGCTACTCAGGCTAATAGGTCTATAGTTCCCATGGTCGGTGGATGCACAACCTCTGTGCAAGGGGATAACACTTGCCATTTTCCACTCAGCCTGGATGTAGACAGCGGTTACACTATGATTGCAAGGAGTTTACAATGATGTTAGTAATCCTTGTTGGATCCCATGTAGGATTCAACCTGGGATGTTAGCAGGTCCAATATATGCTGTGTTTCATCCTTAGAGATGCCATATACAATCTGCTGTGTACATATAGAAGGTATGGGACACATTGTAGGGATGTCATGTGGTACGTGTGGTGAGGGCAGGGGAGTGAAGTTGTCACAGAACCTGTTGGACAACAGGTTTGCTATGTCTACAGGCTCATTATATGTAGTATCATTAAGTACGTGTTCACCAACAACCTGGGCCTTTCCTCTTAGGTTACACATGTAACTACACTATGCCTTGTGGTCATCCTTAGTGAAGGAGGCTAATTTTGTCACATACTTTCTTTTGAAGGATGTCACAACAACACTATTTGCTTGTTTTAGCTGAGAACGGTGTGCTTCCATTTTAGGGGTCTCCTTCACTCCAGTTGTCACACAGCAAAGTCCACCGCTTATTGTCCAGCCTAGTAATGACACTTGTCCAACAGGCTGGTTTGCTATGCCATGAGGAGCTTGTTTTCTGCCTATCAGGTACAGCCGAGTCTATGCAGTTTTACAGGTGCTTGCATAAATCATTGGTGTAGAGCTCAGCATAGTTTCCTGTTCCATCTGAGGGGGGAGGTGCAGTCAAACTATTTATACCATCCCATAGGAGATTATAATTTGCTTTGTTGAAGTATATCACTGTAATTGCTGCAGGGAGGGGGGTTCAGGTGTGATACTTACTTTTAATGAGACCAATTTCTGGTCAGCTCTCACCAGGGAGGACCTCACAGTAGAGGTGCTACAGTGGTCACTCACAGTGGTAAGCATCTGATGCAGTCCATGTTCTGCCATTGTGGGGATGTCACAACACTGGTTTAGGGCATTGTAGTTAAGGACATGGACTAACTTTTGGGCAAGTAAGTTTCAGCATGAGTAACCAACACAGTTGGTGGATAAAGTCACCCCAAACCATGGTGTTGCGATGTACGTTGATATACACAAGTAGATTCAAATAAGTACAACTAGTGTCTTGATTCATGGAGTTGCTGCTGCAGCTGGCAATGGCTTGATAAGGTGCCCTTCCAGCAGTGAATAGCACCTGCAGTGTCTCCAGGGAAATGCACTGTTTTACCAATCTGGATGCATATCTATCTTTAATGAGTATATATATATATATATATATATATATATATATATATATATATACATATATATATATATATATATATATATATATATATACACCATCTGCATTACCTTGCACACTGCCAGTTTGAGGTCTGAACATGTGGAAGGATGTGTAGCCTTGTATGGTTGTGGTACTATCCACACCCTTGAACCAGGTGTCTGTGACTGTGCAAATGCCTGCATATACCAAGGTGGAGACATCTTCCAGTAAGTGGAGTTTAGTGTTGGCATTCCTAGCATGTAACAGCATAACAGTGATGTTGTTTGATGGTGGAAAGTTTTCCCTTGAGACACTCTCTATTAAGATGCACTATGAAAATGTCAACAGCCTTGGGCAGTATACAAAATTCCAGGGGTGACAGGTGAAGACCATCTCTGGCAAAGCATTGAGGTCTTTTGAGCAAGTCATCCCAGGCTGACATGTAGTGGATCTCCTTACAAAGACACCACATGCTAAGCTAATTATTGACTTCAATCATTTTCTGTGTATTGAGCCATCATCCTAGGTGAAGGTTAAATGCAGCTGATGGCAATGAGCATACCTACTGGAGACACAGAGTCCGTAAGGTTGGTCATATCTGTGCATACAGTCCAGTGAGGTATATTTCATGTTGTACACACCAACAGGAGCTATGATGTCATCATAACATTACCTGATGTTGACAGACTTGTGTGCATGAGTGGTATGGCGTTGCCTGGCACTTCACATACAACTATCTGTGACCTTTCTCATTTGCAGCCTGGTGAGAGGAACTTCAATGTGTCTCATGATGCAATCATCTATGAATAATAGGTTTGATTCTGTGTTTTGCCTAAGATGTTTCACTGGTGACACAGAGGTGTATGAGCTATTATGTGTACTGTGTTCTGCAAAGGTCTGATTATGTGTAATGAGCTTGCATTTGGGTTTCTGAGGTGTCTGTTGTTTGTGTATGTGTCTGGTAAGGAGCTCCATTCATGCAGGTGTGTGTGATGTGGGTGTGGGTGGAGTAGGAGGTGAGATGTGAATATTGGCAAACTGCTCATTGCCATATGTACTGACTGGTGTGTGAGACACCATGGAATCAAGATTTGTAATATAGTCACATCTCTCACACATTACGATTGTGTGGCATAGGAGTAGATGGGTGGGGACGCTTTCCACATCTCATCAGTAGTCATTAATAATGCCATTAGCAATAGAGTCTTGCTTGTGTGCACGCTACAAGAGGCCATCGTAAGGCAATGGCTTGACAGATGCTGAAATGTAACATGTTATCACCTTTTCTGTAGTTCTCCTAAGATAACACAGCACTTGACAGTGTGCCATAACATGGTTGAGTGAGTATGATGCTTTGCCAGGAATGTGGCCCTTGCATTAACCATAATCCTGTTATTAGGCATTTTCGCAATAGCATACCTACAAGTGTGACAATGCACAACTCCAGCAAAGTTAGTGTCATGTTGCTACACCCTTGGGGTTGACAGCGTCAAACACACTGCTTTGCAGTGAAGATGTGAATGTCTGTGCATGCACAGAGAACTTGTTCAACTTTGCAGTCATAACTTTGGCCTTGCAACTCTGCAATGCCTGTCAAACAACCATACAGCAAACTGGATGTAGTGTGACATGATGTGGGACCACAGACATGTGTTCTGGTAACATACATGTACAGTATGGCATACCTAAGATATGCTGGAGTTAGACACACTTTGGCCAACGGTGGCCACTCCTCTGCAGGTCTTAGATCCATGTCACACAGATGGCCACCATTAAGCTGTTGAAAGTCAGACTGCATGAATTGCTGTGTAATTGTCACCTAACATGAATCACGACTGCTGTGGTGCTTGTTTGTGAAACCTTGGACATCTGTGTCACCTGACATTGAACATTATATTGTGACTTTGCAGCTGTGCTCCTAAACACCCTCTGGTCAGTATCCTAGTGAAATCCTAACAACACCAGAACACAAGGCCTAATACATGCAAACGCAAATGATTATTATGGTTGCTAATCAAGGCAACTACCTGGAAAATAGTATGTCAAGCCTACAGAGCCTTGCATCATGTGGGACAAGTGTGTGGATCAACAAACAGGCTGTGGCCTCCTTCTCATCTTGAGCTTGGTACTAAAGTTTTGCTGCTGAGGAGAGAAAAGTATAGGAGCATGGTAGTTGTGTTGAGACCGACATTAGTAGTTTCCAGGCACCAACAATTCAGGGAACTCCCCTCTTTTCAGCATTTTTCACAAGGTAATTGTGTCATTTCAGTGCACATTGCTTGTGTAGTGTTCAGCTGCAGAATAACTGTGTAAAAACTCCTGCCTTACCTTCACAGGGTGTATGTATTACTTTCCCCTCCATTGTTTGCCTGTGCTCTGTACAGACACAGACACCTTAGATGACTATTTTCTTGGAATCCTTGGTGGAATTAATTGCAATACTGAGTTGCATACAGGACAACTCGCATGCAGTGACAAGTGTCCCCAGATGTCTCAGCAGTCTGATATTTAAAGCCATGAAAAAATTATCATGGAAATGATCAGTAACAATGTAGTACACCTACAGAAACTGGACCAAACTCAGTTTGTTTTGATCAAGGGCAGATCATGCCTACCCTAACCAGTGCACCTCATTAACTGTTAAACTATGCAATGGATTAGGGGAAAATGAAGGCATTTGACACTATTAGGCAGTCAGGCATTGCTGAAAAACTATAGAGGTTATTTACAAACTAGTATGTCAGCTGATGGATAGCCAAATGTCTGACAGTCTTTATCTGGGATGATAGCGTTGGATAGTCCACCGCTACAATGAGTCCAGTCACCAGTGGACTACTACCACAAATCATTCCTGGGACTACCCCTCTAGCCATTCCCTTCTTTGCAGTCATGGTCACTGTCAGTGACCTCAGATTGACTACATTTGCAGATTATTGCAAATTAGGAGCTGTCACTGAATCCTACACAGAACCAACAGTTTTCCAGGATTGGCTGACACACACATTCAGTTGTTGTCACTGATGATTACTAAATACCAAGGAATGTACAATACTATCCTTTGGGAAGTCATCCACCCCTCATAAATATTGTAGTATCTGCACACCTCCAGCAGTTGACCCAGTAGTCAGGGACTTATGGACACTGAGAGTGATCTAGCATTTGACTTTCACAGGTCGGTAAGATGTGGAGATTCATTCAATGTTGCACAATCTGTAGAGAAAGGTATGGCATGTAAATCCCAGAATGTTATTGTTACACTGTATTTGTCACTCTTCACACCTATTATTGAAGTGCAATGCCACCTTTGTATGTAACTACACAGGCATATCTTACAACTGTAACAGCCATAGAGGTTCCACAGTAAACCAATGCATAGAGTACATAACATGTCCTATGCAGACCGTGTCAGGGCTGTAACTGTATGTTCTGTCTCATACATGCTTTGGAGGGGAGGTGTATGGCTGCCATACAGGGAGGTGTCAGATCCCACTGTGTACCTCCTGCATATCCAAGAAAGTACTAGCATGAGAATTACCTGTTCTACACACCTACATCTTGACTGTGGTGTAAATAGGGGTTTACTATCAAAATTTTGAAACAAACTCCGTCGACTGTACTATCGTCGAACACGGAAGTTCGAAAATGGTAATATTGATGTCAAAAAAACAATCTAGAAATGGGTTTTAACATGGGTCGAGGTAGGTGTTCAGTGTTATTCCGAACTACAACCGTCTCCACTACCTCGACCTATGTTAAAACCCATTCCTAGATTGTTTTTTTGACATCGATATTACCGTTTTCGAACTTCCGTGCTCGACGATAGTACAGCCGACGGAGTTTGTTTTGAAATTTTGATAGTAAACCATAAATAGGACACACTGGAGAGACAGGTATGTAACCCAGAGACTACACTCTATATGTAACAGGCTCCACATCCCTGTGAAGCACACTTCCACTGTAATGCACATCGTGTGGAAGGTACACAATGGGATGCAGAACAAGACAATCATAACTGGTTTAGGACACATGTGTCTAATGGACACAGGGAAATTGTAGATGGTTCATCTACCACACCACAGCTTGTAACTGTCTCAGCTCCCAAAAACCTGCTTACGCTTACCAAGGGTATCAGACCTTGTCAGAGATTAGGGGTGTATGACTAGGCTGAAAGAAGACATTGTTCTTGTTAGTCTATTATACACATATGAATCTATGGAGCCTTGAACCTATACTGCTTTACATTTCTTAAGACATTTTTCTTCTTTGCTGACATTCCATCCTGTGCTCTAATATTTATAGGTTTATTGTACCTGTGTATCCATAGGTGTGTCCTACACAATCCTGAAACTGAAACATAAACAGTTCTATGAAACACCTTTGATTGTGAAAGTATACAGCCATTACAACATCATCTAACATAATGTACACAAAATAATATGGTTTACTCATTAAAAAAGGCAGCATACAATATCTGTCAGTGACCAGTACAAGTGGCATGTCAAAGGCAACAATGGATGAAACAAATACGTAGTAATTTATATAGTCACTCTGTGAATCAGACACATAGCTTCATTTCTCTGCATTGATGACAAGGATGACAGGAATGTGGCACAGGTATCATCACTTGCACATGGTGTTTTGTGGGGGTGCAGGAGGCCTAGGTTGACCCAATAGGTTGGCAAGTGTGTTTGTGAGTCAGGAAGGGAAGCAGGCAAGACGGACCATGGACATGTGCTATGTATGTCTGTAGGTGACCTGATTGTGATAGTGGTGTGTGAGTGTCTGTATGAACATGTCAGGCTCAGTGCTAGCCCTACATGTCTGTATGTTCTACAGCTCTGAAACGTGCATGGTAGAGATGACAGTTTGCTGTCTCCTCCCCCAAACATGGGAACTGGCTCTGACAGGAGTTGCACTGGCACTTCCATTCCCAAGGTCAGAAGCGGGGCTACTACCCGAGGGTGACTGCTGTCTGCTGGAACAGTGTCCTCCACGAGAATGCCCAGGACCATGACCCCATGACCTGCCACATCTTGGTGTGGACAGCTGTAGCTCTGGATGTACTGCCACTATGGGAGCATGATTGTGCATGGCCACGTGGACTCTTAGCTGATGTATATCCACAAGTACGATGCTCAACTCCAACCAGATGTTCCATCACAGACAATGTGTGTTCCAAGACAGAAAGTGTTCAATCTGTCTCAGACCAATGTCTTTCCACTGTGTCAGTCAACCAATCTAGGGTATCAGCAATGCAGTGGAGGCAGTCACAGATGTCAGACTGTGCTGCATCCATAATCCTGAACATTCGTCTGGAGTTCCTTTTGGAACATGCCTGTGCCTCCATGGCAACCCTAAACATATACGGAGTGACAAGTGATGAGACACCTGTAACAGATGGTGGAAGGACAACAGGGCTCCTATGAGCACCTCTATCAATCCACCTGTGTGGAATGTTACCAGCTCTTTGGCTATGGCCAGTATTGATACTCACTGCAGCCATAGTTGCCACACTTCCCGGTTCAATGTCCCACCCCTCCAACTGGCCAATATTTATTTATTATTTATTAATTTTACATTTGTTGACCAGGAAAGTCAGACGGAATGCATGTCCATTTTCATCAGAGGCCCGGGGGAAAAAAGCTCCACAGATCAGATTACAAGCAAATATTAGGTGTATACAGAAGCATGCAATACAAAGCTTAAAATGAACATAGTTACAAAGCTTAAAATTAACATAGTAACATAGAATGAGCACATCTTTTACAATTTTAGAATTGGGTGAGGCAATACATATGCCAGGGGACTGGGTATGTGTAGGCATACTGACTGTGACACCATACAGTGATAATGAGAGCAGAAGAGGGATGTAAACCTCTGTGAGAGATTCAGCCCTGCAACCCCCACCTGTGCCTCACTTTGGCCACCATCATCATCGGAGTCTGAGGAGACACTGACATCAGGTTGTGAAGGGGACAGAGACCAATCCCTCTGGTCACCTGTGATAAGGAAAAGCAGTACATTAATACCTGCACTACTATGTTCTGCAGTGCTATGTTGCAATATATGTTAAGCTGTATTCACTGCTGTCACTATTACAGACTTGTTTAACTCCCAACCTCATATAGTAGGACATGAGGACATTGTTTTCTAACAAACATCTGTAGTTACTTGTAAATAAAAGCTCGTTACACAGGAATCTCATGAGCAACAATGCTGTACACTGTTGAAATTTGGCAAAACTCTGCAAAGCTGACACATATGGCAATCTGTAATGTCCTGACAATACTGTGAAATCTATCAGTGTGGTCACACCTAGAAGGCATAGGTATGAGTCTAAACTGTGCACAGTCAGAAAATATCTGTGCAGTTGCCAATCATGCAGACAGTACATCAATCCATTCAGCAGGCCATGACACTTTAGTGAATACATTGCACTAAATCTACATCTCTAACAAAATAGTGTTGTGCTTACCAGGAGCAGGAGCATGGCCTCGTCTGATTCCTAATGATCCTGTGAAAATTTGAGGGAGAGGTAATGTAAACAGCACCACATGCTGCACTATAACAGGGTAATACATCCAAAGATCCCACATTTACAGTAGCTACTATGTTAATTGGTATGTTGGTCACAATCTGAGCATGACATTCAAAGTTCTGCTAACCTCCCCCCCCCAAAAAAAAAACACCTGACACCCACGTAAAACTATGTACACCCTGACACACTGAATGCTAAGGTATTCCAATGCTGACCCAACTAAGTATACCTGGACTCTTGGGTGGAAATGGTGGCACCCACATCCATGACATATGGATGCCTAGGAGCTGTTCTGTGTTTCTAGGTTCACCAGGAATTCCTTATTGGCTGACAGTGGTTGTTCTGCCACAGGCCCTTCACCAGTGACACCATGATCCCTGGCCATGTCCACTGCTCTTTTGCATGTGGTGTTGATCATATCTGTGGCACGGTGTTGCACCTGCTCATATGTACTGCCCTGGTGACCAATAGCATTCACATCATGGACCAGGTCAGCCCACACTGCTGCATGCTCTTCCATGTTTGCCCTCTCACTGGACAGTAGTAGTTGATGATGTTGATGCAAGGCTTCCAGGATGATGTCATTTTCAGTATCTGTAAAAGGGCTGGGACATCAGGGACACATATTTCCTGAAAGACAACAAAATGGGAACATATGTGAGGATCACATATGTGGGAGTACAGTATGTAGCGATACATCAATAAAGTATGGCTAGCAGTAATCACTACATGATTACACGTCATATTCAACAGTGTGCAAACATACAGAGGGTGTGGATGCAAGTAGGATAGTAGCAATAGTAAGCTATCCCTGTTTGTGCCATGACAGATACTGATGTATGATCACACACCCAACACAGGAGTCCATGTAGTGTGACCCCTAGGGGTAAGCCCCCTTAAAATATATAAAAACAACCATGCCAAACAGCAGTGTACCATTAGAACTGCTATCAGGAGAAATTTCCAGGAGACTGGTGTACCTAATTAACACAAAGCATTCTACCCTTACTGTACTCTAGTTCCTCTGTAGGTGTAACACATCTGGAGATCAATGACATGTCATCAGTACAGTTCTAAAAAAAGCTTAATGACGTATCCTCATTCCCCCTAAGTATATTAAAACATATGCATTATAGGTTCATAGATTCATAGGTTCATACTAGGCTATCTGCCCTAGGGCATTTATAAGCCTAGCCAGAGTGTGTTTGGCTTTCGCCACCCATTTTAAATTAATTTTGCTATGCCCTTTTTCGAGGTTAGTATACTGTGCCTCTGTCTAACAGTGACACAGAAGTGATACCCGGGGTAAACCTATGATCTCCCATCCACTCATCAAGATTCCTCTTGAAGAGAGTCAATGAGGGACTCTGCCTAACCTGGACTGGGATTTTATTCCAGAGTGAAGGGAGCCTCTGGGTTATGAATCTGTCCCTCCAGCATGTCCTATTTATTTCAGTGCTGAGGTTCAAGTCTCTCGAGCATGTAGCTTGATGGGATTTGGATTTTCTGAGGTGCAGCATGTCCATTAATTCCGGGTTGGACATGGCTTTATACGTCAGGCACAGATCGCCTCTGAGCAGGTGGTATGCCACTGAGTAGAGCTGGAGTTTCTTTAACCGGGCAGCATATGGCATCTGTTTGAGCCCTTTGATCCTCTTGGTGAGGTACTTTTGGGGTCTTTCCAGTTGCTGCAGGTGTCTGGTAAGGTACATCCCAAAAAGGGCATTGTACTCAATTATGTGCCTGATGAGGGATGAGTAAAGAGGCATGATGACCTCCCCTGATCTAGATGTGAATCCCTTCATGATTAGGTGGGCTATATAAAATGTTTTTCTAACCACTTTGGCCACGTGGTTGTTAAATGAGAGATTGCTATCAACTTGGGTCCTCAGGTCCCTAATTACTTCTTCTGTACTTAATGGATTACCACCTATGTGGTAATTTGTGGGCATTTTGTTTTTGCCAGAGGGGATGACTATACACTTTTTGGCATTTAGCTTGAGGCCATGGCTCTGGCACCAGTTGTCTGTTTCTATGAGGCCCTTTTGGAGGATGCTTGTGTCGGCTGGAGAGTCGATTATGGGGCCCAGTTTGCAGTCATCTGCGAACTTAGTCATCCACAGTCCTTCCATGTTGGCCTGTACCTCCGAGAAATATATACCAAACAAGAGAGGTCCCAGGACTGAGCCTTGTGGGACGCCACTTGTAACTGGTTTGGAGTCTGACATGGTTCCAGCAATTCTAACCATGTGGGTTCTGTCCTTGAGCCAGTTTGCAACCCATCTAGTGACATATAGGGTTTATGTTTAAGCTGGTGAGCTTATCTATAATGCCAGAGTGGGGTATTGTATCGAAGGCTTTTGCGAGGTCCAGGTAGGCTGTGTGGACCACCTTCCCCTCGTCAATGGCCTTGGTGACTGTTTCAAAGAAATTGACCAGGTTTAAGAGGCAGGATCTGCCCTTAACAAAGCCGAACTGGGTAGGATCCAGTGTCTGTAGGTCCCCAATATCTTTATTTATGAGGTCCATGATGATCCTTTCCATAGCTTTGCAGACCAAGCTAGTCAGGCTTATGGGGCGATAGTTTCCAGGATCCATTGAGACACCACCTTTGTGGAGAGGGATCACTGTTGCTGTACACCACTCTTTGGGTACATATCCTGTAGTAAGGCTGAGATTGAACAGTAGTTTTATGTTTGGGTTTAGCTCTTCTTGGAGTTCATGTAGGACGCAGCCCAGGACACTGTCTGGTCCCATTGATGCTGTGTTTTTTGCTTTGGAGAGGGTGGCTCTTACCTGAGCATCCAAGATGTCAGGGGGGCAGTACTCTGCTGGGATAGATATTTGCCCTTTTGGTGGGGAGGGGTGGAGAAGTTTGCGCTGAACCTGTCAGCTAGGATGTTGGCAATGTCTGTGGGTTCAGTGTATTTTTTGTCATTTTGGACTAATTCTGAGCATATCTGGGAATTCCCACCCAGGTTCCTAACATAACTAAAGAAAGCCTTGTGATTATCCTTAGTGTCCTGTGCAATTTTTCTCTCGAAGCTGGCCTTAGACGATTTTATGAGTGCCCGTAGTTTATTGCTAATACTGATCAGAGATGCCTTCCCTTTTGGGATTTTGCTCTATCATGTAGTAGCTTCCTCCTTCTATTGTATAGTTTGTTTATGGCTGGGGTCCACCAGACAGGACGTCTGCCTTTGGAGGATTGGGTCTTGGTTTTATTTGGGATTGCATGATCCATGCATTCCTGAAGGTGTTCATAGAATGCGTTTATAAAGGATTCTGTGGTCTGGGCCGTATTTTCCACAGGCCCGTGGGCTTTGAAGGACTCCACCTCGGTTTTGAGGAGTGTGAAATTTGCTTTAGAGAAGTTTTTCACTGTGGTTTTCTGGGCAGGGGGTAGGGTCGGGATGTGAATATCCAGTGAGATTAGTTTATAGTCTGATCTTACCAGTGAGGGATACACTTCTGGTCTGGAGCATAGAGTCCCCATGTTGGTGATGATCAGGTCCAGTATATTTTCCCCTCTTGTGGGAGTGGTAACAAGTTGTTCCATGGCATTTGAGTTTATAAATTCTAGGAACCTTTAGGCTAGGGTGTTGGAGCTAGAGTAATGTTCCCAGTCTATGTTTGGGTAGTTGAAGTTGCCCAATATAATGGTGTTTGGAGAGACCTTCATATTTTCCAGTGCTCTCAGGAAGGCCGAGTGGGGTTCCTGGGTTTGGGAGGGTGGTCTGTAGCAGGCTATAAACTGGAAGGCAGTTTTACCCACTGTTAGTTGCACATGGATAGTCTCTGATGCTTCGTGCTGTGCCACCAACCTGGAGGTGTGGGTATCTTTGACGAATATTGATACTCCCCCTCCTTTTGTGGTTTGGTCCAAGTTTTGGGGCCTAAAAGCATGGTATGAGGTATAACCTGGTAGTGCTGGGATGCTCTCGGGAGCCTTGAACCAGGTTTCTGTTACTGCACAGATATCGATGTTCTCCATGCTAAGGAGAATTTCGAGTGCATGCATTTTGAGGTTTAGACTTCTGACGTTGAGTAGCATTACTCTTAGTTTCTTATCCCTTGTGATACCTATGGAGGTGGGTTTGTCTTTTGAGCCTTGCCTAAGAAAGGCACTATGGGGGTAGCAAGGGCCTTTGCCAATATCCGAAAGCCCAGGGGTGACAGGCGCAAGCCGTCCCTAGCGAAGCATCGTGGCTTGTCGAGCATGTCATCCCAGGATGACAGGCATTGGATCCCCTTTGAATGACACCAATACCTAAGCCAATTGTTGAAATTGATCATCTTGTCTTCATATTGTGGCATCATTCTTGGTGATGGTAAGATGCTACTCAAGATCAGGGTCATAACGGCCTGGGCTACATGCTCAGAGAGCTCCTCTATGTCTCTTTTCATGTAGTCCAGGGAGGTATGGTTACATACCTGATGGAGTACAATACTCCTATGTAAGGTACAGACATATAAATGTGCCAATGAGCTCACTCAGCAAATTAGCTCTCATACACAGTGGTTCCCCTAGCTTGATGTTTGCCTTTTCAACATAGTTGTCATAAGCAAACAATTGCCTCTGAACCAGTCTCTGCTTCTGAAATACTAATTGCAGCCTACACAGCTGATTTGTAGTATAATCAGCCAATCCCATGCAACCACTGAACAAGATTTAAGGCCTCAATATAGACTACAACCCCTTTTTCATATGCTGGGGTGGAAATTACTGGGGTAAAGATACTACATAATCTCAGAAAGAATGTCTGTAGCAGCTACGTTTTACATACAGACGTGTGTGCTACACGCTGAAGCGGAAGCTGATGCTGCAGGCAATAGGCATAGGCAGAGAGAGTGAACACTTTGCAAGACAACAAGCTTTAAGAATAAGTGTGGAGCTGTGGCAGACTTGTTTTATAGGCAGTGTGAAGGCTGCCAGCCAGCCAGCTAGAATTTTGTAAATAATCCTGTCATTTGTAAATATTAATATGATAATACAAAGGCTTGTTTTACAAATGTAAGAGAACTGTATGTTATGATTAAACAATATGTTATGTGCTGAGCTTCAAGATTGTAACCACAGTGCATCCTGCTGGAAAAGAGCAGGAATGTGTATAAACTACATGCCTATGTAAATGCATGTGTTGATGGTAAAGGCTGGAATATACAGAGTTAGCATGCAAACTCTGAGAAAATAAATAAAGAATTTTACAAGTGTGTTTACCAGAACTAGAAGACAGAATGTCTGTAGCTGGAAATTCTTTCTATTGTTTGAGACAGAGATAATTATAGGTTTCAAGGGTAAAAGTATATAGCAGTTTTATGAGTCCCAGTTCCAGGCATGCTTCTAAGAAATAAGTATTCTTGACACTGAGGTGCTAACTTTTAGGTTTCTGTTGCCCTGAAAACTATAGGCAGAGGTGACAAGAATGATGCAATCTGAGATAACCCAGCAGAAATGTTTGATAATACTATCTCAGAGAGAAAGTCAGTGCATTTTGTATTTTGTTCTGGACCTGTAAACATCTCTTCAGCACTTCTCATCTATATTTGCCTGGCTCTGTAAGTATGAATTAGCTCATAGTATCTCTCTTAGAGACAGATAGGAATATAGCAAGATTAGTCTAGCTGTTTTCTATATTTATGTGAGACTGTTCTGCAATGTTGTTTCAAAATATTTCCTGTGATTCTGAACTCTATTGTCACTGTGTTGAGTTAATGAGTATTATCTTGTGGTTTTATTAGTTATTATTAAATATATTTAAAACTTTTAATTGTAACTGGTTTGGTGTAGAGATATTTAGGCTCTTAGCATACTTGTATGTATTTGGTGACACTGTATAGGCCACTACTAAAGAGCCTTAGCCTTAGACACACTTACCATTTGGATAATAGTAAAATTATACAGTGGAATTGGTCACCCTTTGTGAAGGGCCTTTTAGTAGCTGATAAGAGTGGTTGGTGGCAGGTGGTAGTACTGTATAGTCTGGGCAGAAGGGGGCCTAGCTAGTGAACCTGTGCCAGCCTGCCCCAGGAGTGTCCTGTGTGTTTGTATATATACATCAAATCTCAAAGTATGTGAGTGTGTGTGTCAGCTACTTGGGCAGGGGTACAAAGCACTGGTTGGACAGAGAGGGTGCTGGAAGTTTTGGCTTGACCACTCAGCTGAGATCTGGACCATATTGCTATGCCAGTGGGGAGTCTTATTGGGAATCTGGAGAGAGAGGGAGAAACCAGCCCCAGACTGACTGGGATCTCTGTGTGCTCTTAAGGGATATTGTACTTTATTGTGTGTGTACTTGTCATCCTCCCATGGTCCCTCACTGCTGCTAGAGGTGAGGATTGAGGCTCCTTGATTACTGGGCCAGTGCAGGGGTGTCACAGGCAGAGTCAGATTGAGGGAACCCATCCCACTGGAAATTAGGCTATGTTTTTAAAGTAAGTATGTTAGCCAAAAGTATCACTAAAAGAATAAAAGGCAAAATGCTTGGTCTGTCCTAGAAAATGGTAAGGGTTCATTAAACATTATATCACACAGTTGGGCAACTGCCAAGTCACATGTTATGTCATGGTAGTCCCCTGTTACATGTATGCTGGAAACCCTTGCATCTAGCACACCCCCCATATATGTATGCTACTTGTGCAGCTGTGGTTGTCTGTAATATCACTAGCAAATCATTGTGGGCTGCAATCTGATATTCCTGGGCCACAGTTTCAGTACACACTTCAAAATCCTCTGGGAATTCAGGATAATGCATGACCTGACATTCTCTGTACTTTTTAGTGTTATAATAGGAGTAGTTAAGAGTGGTCCTATCTGTAGGCCTTTGACTTATATTATTTAGAAGCAGACATTCCATCTGTACTGCTTTGGGTGGATAAATAGGTGATAAGGCAGACAGACATATCACAATTTATAATGCTGATGTCCACATACATGTATTTTCAATGCTAGACTCAGCTGTAGTTTAACACAGGACCATGTGTACCAAAAACTAATGTTCTCAATACGTAACAGCAAACACCAGTGGAATAAAACAGTGCCAGGAGTTATAAAAAACATTTATTCGCTCATAAAATTAAAAAGGTAAGCGCTTTCACATCTGCTTCTTCAGACCTTCTACAGAAAATGAATGAACTAGCATGCTTATATATGCAAGCATCAATCAAAGTAAGGCAAACAGGTTGAACCAATCACTTGAGGCATTATATTAATACAAGCATAAATATAGCATATGCATAATAAAAAACAATTAAACTAATAAAACAACCTATATAGGAAATAAAAATCACTCAAACATTCCTGAAAAATGTGTCAATACACTTTCAGTACTGACCCAACATTGATCTCTTTGAAGCAAGTAGTATAAAAAGTGATATAAAATAATGCAACAATATACATATAATATATCTTGGGCTAAGCTTTTATAGGCTCCAGGGCTGTTAGCCTAGTACACACCTATAAACCTAAAAAATATAAATAATAGCATTATATATATTTTAATAACACTCAGCAGTTTTCACTTTCTAAGGCTTCATCCCTTTAGAATGGGTCTTAATGGGACTTTTCATTAAGACCACTACCCTGATCTGCTCTTAACCTAATCATCCAACTGAGCTCCCTCATTTCAGTAAGGCTTCTAATATCACCACCTCGGACACTGGGGTTTATCCCGTTAATCACCATGAACTTAAAGGAGTGTCTCGCATCAGTGGTCACATGTTTGGACAAGGCATTGTTGGCAGAAGCGCAACGGATACTCTATAAATGCCCCCTAATCCTGTCTTTCAGAGGTCTATCCATCTTGCCTTCATAAAATGCTTGGCAGACTGTGCAGCTGGCAAGGTAGACCTCATGTGGATAAACAGTTCAAACTGCCTGACTTGTGGTATGGTGACTTGCGTTACTGAGCTTATTTTTTTTGTCTTAGAAAGTGATAACTCCTGAGTGTTATTAAAACATATATAATGCTATTATATATATATTTTTATTTTTTTATTTATACACATTTCTTATATATATTATATGTATATTGTTGCATTATTTTAAATCACTTTTTATAGTACTTGCTTCAAACAGATCAATGTTGGATCAGTACTAAATGTGTGTTGACACATTTTTCAGGAATGTTTGAGTGATTTTATCTCATATGCAGGTTGTTTTATCAGTTTAATTATTTTTTATTATGCATATGCTATATTTATGCTTGGATTAATATAATGCCTCAAGTGATTGGTTCAACCTGTTTGCCTCACTTCGATTGATGCTTGCATATATAAGCATGCTAGTTCATTCATTTTCTGTAGAAGGTCTGATGAAGCAGATGTGAAAGTGCTTACCTTTTTAATTTTTTGAGCGGATAAATGTTTTTTTATAACTCCTGGCACTGTTTTATTCCACTGGTGTTTGCTGTTACACATTTTTGTTTTTATTTTCAACAGTTTATTTATCTCAACGAGTGTATTTCTTTTTATTCTTTTCATAATGTTCTCAGTGCAGTTTACATACTAAGCTACAGAGTCACTGTTACAGAAGGTGTATTTTTACAAGTTGTAGATATCATTCCAGAGTTATCTACTGTTACATACCTCACGTACATCTATTATTATGTGCATGGCTTTAGAGTGCTGTATTCGTCGACCAGAGTCCCAGTTAAAATCCTATTTTTCCATTAATGTTTCAGCAAGTGCATTTTTACATGTTGTACATATAATTGCAGGGTTACCTACTATTAGATACCTCACATGTCTATTCTTGTGTGTATGGCTTTATACTGATGAATCTCTGTACTAGTCTCATTTACAGTATGATTTTACTCTTACTCTTTTAGCTGATTTGCGTGGTGCGGCTTGATACACAGCATCACTTAAACACACTTAATGATGGGAACTTGAGCATTGCTATGTTTTGATCAAAACACCTGTGCTAATTAGCAGCTGTGTGGCTTGGTGGGTTGATAGCCTGTTCTGCATGTGTGATGATCCTGGATTTGAAGTGGGGTGCAAGTGTACTTTTTGAACATAATTAATAATTTTTCAAATGCATATATCAATGTAGTACTATTTAGCATAGCTAAGAGATGCAGCACGTTGCACCACATCGAGCTAAAAATCTTTAAAGAAAAGAAAAATGGGGAGAGAGGAGAGTGGTGAAACTGAGTGTAAGCGGGGGGTCATAGTAAAAGACAGGTATGTATGTACAGGAAGGGTGGAGGAAAGAACCATAGCCATCATTTCTTGTACAGCAACAACTGTGCACTTTAACAGTTTTTTTTTAAGGTGAGAGTGGAATGTTAGGGAAGGGACATAGGTACATGTGACGGAGGTAAGTTGAAAAGGTGAGGAAGCTTTTGCAGACAGACAAGACAGACAAGACAGCAGACAGGGGTGGTGTGTGAAACAAGAAGGGGAAACACCTTGGTTGGGGAGGGTGTTGTGGAATCCCAGTTGCATGGACATCAGACACTGTAGCAGTGTGACTCAAGTCCTCACCCATGGGACTGTGAGCACTGCTTCTTCACTGTTCCTATGGAGACAGTGCTTGACGCTGGCAGTAGGCAAGGCTGCCCCACCAGGATGGACAGCATGCTCTCCATCCAGCATGGGCATGGCACGAGAGTTTGGTGCAGCACCCCATCCACATGCCTGACATTTCCTTACAGGTGACATAATCACCCACTCCACTTTCACTCTCAGAGGGGGGACCAGCCCCAGCATCTGAAGCAGAACTACCCAACAGCCCAGGTAGTGCAGGGGCAGCAGAGGGGGGCTCCACCAAGCTGTGGCTGAGACATGCTGGGCTCCAGTGCAATGGCTGGGGAGCCAAGGTAGGTGGATTGCCAGGAACTGACCTTGTCATGCTATAGAAAATAAATATAAACATAACGTGAAACTAAATATAACTAAACAGATGTTAGAGTTAACATAATAGAAGATAATGATTAATCAAAAGAAATATAAAGGAATATAATGAAGAACACAACAATAAATAATGTAAATGAAAGTATTTTAACAGCAAAGGAATATGAAATTATACATAAGATATAGTTACCAAAATATATATTAATATCAAATTGGTAAGATCAGACCATAAACAAATTTCCCTGGACATCCATATCCCATCCCCACCCCCAGCCAAGGAAATCCCTGTAAAGAATTTCTCAAAAGCCAACTTTACACTTCTCAAGACTGAGGTGGAATCCTTCAAAGCCCCTGGGCCAGAGGATAATACAACCCAATCCGCAGAATCCTTTACAAATGCATTCTATGAGCACCTGCAGGAATGCATGGATCGTGCTATCCCAAATAAAACCAAGACTCACTCCTCCAAAAACAGGAGACTGGTCTGGTGGACCCCAGCCATAAATAAGCTATACAACAGATAGAGGAAGCTACTACATGACAGAGCAAAATCCCAAAAAGGGAAGGCATCTCTGATCAGTATTAGCAAGAAACTTCTATCCCTCATAAAATCATCAAAGGCCAGTTTCGAAAGAAAAATTGCCCTAGACACTAAAGATAATCACAAGGCCTTCTTTAGTTATGTCAGGAACATGGGTGGAAACTCCCAGATATGCTCTGAATTGTTGCATAATGGTACAAAATATACCGAACCTGCAGACATAGCCAACATCCTGGCAGACAGATTCAGCACAAACTTCTCTCCCCCTTCCCCCCCAAAGGAGCAAACGCCTATCCCAAATGAATGTAACCTCCCTGACATCACAGATGCACAGGTGAAAGCTGCCCTCTCCAAAGCAAAAAACATAGCATCTATGGGACCAGACGGTGTCCCAGGCTGTGTCTTACATGAGCTCCAAGAAGAACTGAACCCTCACATTAAGTCACTGTTCAAACTTAGCCTTACTACAGGATATGTACCCAAAGAATGGCATACAGCTACAGTGGCCCCACTTCACAAAGGTGGTGCCACAACGGACCCCGGAAACTATCGCCACATAGGCCTGACTAGTCTGGTCTGTAAAGCTATGGAGCGTATTATCATGGAACTCATAACCAAAGACATTGGGAGCCTCCAGACACTGGACCCTACCCAATTCAGCTTTGTTAAGGGCAGATCTTGCCTCTTAAACCTAGTTGATTTCTTTGAAACAGTTACCAAAGCCATAGATGAGGGCAAGGTAGTCCACACAGCCTACCTAGACCTCGCAAAAGCCTTTGACACAATACCCCACTTGGGCATCATAAATAAGCTTACCAGCTTAAATATCAACCCCTATATCACAAGATGGGTTGCAAACTGGCTCAGAGATAGAACCCACATGGTCAGAATTACAGGTGCCATGTCCGAATCCAAACCAGTTACAAGTGGCATCCCAAAGGGCACAGTTCTGGGACCTCTCTTGTTCGGTATATACTTCTCTGAGGTTCAGGCTAACATGGGGGGGGATTATGGCTGACAAAGTTCGCAGATGACTGCAAACTGGGGGCCATAATCGAATCTCCAGCTGACACAAGCATCCTCCAAAAGGGTCTCACAGAGACAGATGCTTGGTGCCAGAGCCACGGCCTCAAGCTAAATGCTAAAAAGTGCATAGTCATCCCCTTTGGGAAAAACAAGGTGCCCACAAATTACCACATAGGTGGTAATCCATTAAGTACGGAAGAAGTAATTAGAGATTTGGGGACCAATGTAGATAGTAATATCTCCTTTGATAATCACATTGCCAAAGTGGTTAGAAAGACCTTCTATATAGCCCAGTCTTTCATATACAGGAACGTAATCAGCTTGCGATACCAAAAAATACGTGTAGCCAAGAACTCTGTGAACTGAACGTTCTTTATTAACCTCAGTAAGCGCTTTCACCCAAAACGGCTTCTTCAGACTGTGCAGGTTTAACAATTAGCAGTCCTTATATATTACAATCAATTAACATCAGGGCGTAGCTCACTTAATAAAAGTCACATCTTTTCTTAAAAACACAAAATACAATGCTTTACATTTAAAACATTTAAAACCTTATTACAACCAATACTATCCAGTAATATAAATTTTAATTATTATTACTGCGAAATCCTAGTGTAAATTCAGTGTTAAAAAGCTCTCTTCAATCTCCTTCTTTTTAAAATAGCTTGCAAACTGACCTTATCATTCAGGCCAGGCGGGTAGTCAGCCCTACACCTAATAATCCACCTAGTCTCTAATTCTAGTGTATAGGATTCCAGATCCCCTCCTCTTAAACTACTATTTACAGTCTGTATAACAAAGAAAGTGAAATTATGTGTAGTGCCCTTTACTCTCTGGTGTTTCGCTAGGGCATTACGTTCATCTCCTGTCCTCATCTGATAAGCGTGCTCCCTTATCCTCTCCCTGAGCTGCCTATTGGTTTTACCAATGTAAAATGCAGTGCAGGAGGAACACTGAGCAAGATATATCACATTCTCTGTTCTACAACTCGTTCCTGTCAGAAAAGTAAATACCCTTCCAGTCACTGGTTGTTTAAAGGTGGTATCGAAGTTGATATAACTACATTGGTTACATTTAAGGCAGGGGGCCGTATTGGTGGAATGAGTTTCATATTCCTTTCCAGGTCTATGACAGAGTATTTGTTTCAAATTATTCATATTTTTATAACTGAACCTGGGTTTCTCACCCACCATAGTGCTAATTTCATTGTCCACTCCTAATACATGCCAATGTTTCTCTATGATGTCCTTGATGTTATGTACATCACTCGTATAGAACAGTGGTAAACTTATAAGGGCACCTCTCTGTTTTATTTCCTTATCACTGGGTGTTTGTGTACATACCCCACTTCTACTAGAGAAATAGGGTCGTGCTTTTGTTTCTCTCAAGTTGTATACATTGGAAATTGCTCTATCAACTTCCCTTTCATTATATGATCTCTCCAACAACCTGAACTTCAGGCCTACCACCTCATTGCTGAAGCCAACCTCTGTCGGATTAAGCCTCGAAGCCCTCATGATTTGGCCTTTTATAACATTATCAAAAATGTGTTTAGGATGCATACTGCATCTATGCAGTAATGTATTCCTAAAACAAGCTTTTCTATGTACTGAAGGGTTCACAATGCCATTCCTTAGCCTCATAATATTGACATCCAGGAACGAAATATAATCCCTTGAATAACTCATGGTAAAATGCAAAAAATTTGTGGAGTTATTCATATACTGTTCAAAGTCTCGCAACAACATCTCATTACCCCTCCACACCAAAAAGAGGTCATCGACAAACCTCTTGTAAAAAGTAAAGTACTGTTTAAATAGCTTGGAGGGAAACAAACTTTCCTTCTCCCATTCTGCCATTACAATGTTGGCGTAGCTATTGGCACACGAAGTGCCCATAGCTACGCCATCAATCTGAATGTACATCTCATCTCTAAAAACAAAAACATTATTCTCTAGGATAATCTCCAAAAACAGAGCCAATAGTTCAATTAAATGAATATCCAGTGAAGTATATTTTTTCAAATAATTCTGTATACTGTCAATACCCTTAGCATTGGGTATGACAGTAAACAGACTTTTCACATCAAGGGTGACTAAAAAATACTCATCCTCATCACTTAAACCAGATAAGTACTCATAGAAGTCAAGTAAAAACTGTTTGCTGTCTTTCAAAATACTAGAATTCGCTTCCACAACTGCTCTTAAGTGATATTCAACGAATAATGAAAACGGTTCAGTTAGCCACCCCTGACCCGATACTATTGGTCTCATCAGGGGATTGTCCAAACTCTTGTGGACTTTCGGGAGACCTTTCAGAACTGGTACTAATGGGTTATCTACCTTAAGAAATCTATACAAATTTTTCTGTATTATTCCACTTTTGTACAAGTCATCAATCGTGTCATACACCCTAAAGACCTTAACCATCACTTCATTGATATTTAGCTTCGAATAGGAACAATCACTGCTTAACATAGCATCCATACTATTAAAATACCGTTCAGAGTCCATGACCACGATCAATCCGCCCTTATCTACTGGAGTTATAATGATAGAATGATCGGTTTTCAAGTCATATAACGCTTGCCTTTGTAAAAACGTCAGGTTATTCTTATAAGTATTCCTCTTTATCCTCCCATTACTATAATGTGAGTGCAAGTCATTCTCAACTAATCTGGAGAAAGTCTCCAGTACAGCCAGCTCAGGGAGAGGATAAGGGAGCACGCTTATCAGATGATGACCGGAGATGAACGTAATGCCCTAGCGAAACACCAGAGAGTGAAGGGCACTACACATAATTTCACTTTCTTTGTTATACAGACTGTAAATAGTAGTTTAAGAGGAGGGGATCTGGAATCCTATACACTAGAGTTAGAGACTAGGTGGATTATTAGGTGTAGGGCTGACCACCCGCCTGGCCTGAATGATAAGGTCAGTTTGTAAGCTATTTTAAAAAGAAGGAGATTGGGGAGAGCTTTTAAACACTGAATTTACACTAGGATTTCGCAGTAATAATAATTTAAATTTATATTACTGGATAGTATTGGTTGCAATAAGGTTTTAAATGTTTTAAATGTAAAGCATTGTATTTTGTGTTTTTAAGAAAAGATGTGACTTTTATTAAGTGAGCTACGCCCTGATGTTAATTGATTGTAATATATAAGGACTGCTAATTGTTAAACCTGCACAGTCTGAAGAAGCCGTTTTGGGTGAAAGCGCTTACTGAGGTTAATAAAGAACGTTCAGTTCACAGAGTTCTTGGCTACACATATTTTTTGGTATTGCAAGCTGATTACGTTCCTGTATATGAAAGATTGGTTACTGTTGTTTGGTTTAACTACAGGAACGTTGTTCTTCTGGGGGAAAGTGATCGTGATTTGGATTATTACTTCTATATAGCCCACCTTATCACGAAAGGGTTCGCATCTAGATCAAGAGAGGTCATTGTGCCCCTCTACTTGTCACTCATCAGGCCCATAATTGAATACAATGCCCCTTTTGGGATGTACCTTACCCGACACCTGCAGCAACTAGAGAGACCCCAAAAGTACTTCACCAAGAGGATCATGGGTTACAAACAGATGTCCTATGCAGCTCGACTAAAGAAACTCCAGCTCTACTCAGTTGCTTACGCCTACTCAGAAGCGATCTATGCCTGTGATACAAAGCCATGTCAAACTCAGAATTAATGGACATGCTCCACCTCAAAAAATCCAAGCCCCTTAGAGCTACACGCTCCAGGGACCTAAACCTCAGCACAAAAATAAATAGGATATGCTGGAGGGACAGATTCATTTCCCAGTGGCTCCCCTCACTCTGGAATAGAATCACAATTCATGTTTGACATAGCCCCTTGCTGACCCTCTTCAAGCAAAATTTGAATGTGGATGGATGGGAAATCAATTCACCCCTGGGATCTCTCCTGTGTCCCTGCTAGACAGAGGCACAATAAATTAATCTTAAAAGGGTACCTTCTGTGACCTACTTTACAGAGGCACAGTAGGCTAATCTAATAGGGAGGCGGAAGCCAAATACACTCTGTCTAGGCTTATAAATGCCCTAGGACAGATAGCCTAGTATCTACCTATGAACCTATGAACCTAAATCAGAATAATAAATGACATTAATAAATTAAAGAAGAGAAGGGTGAGGTGAGAGAGAAAAACACCATTAGTAACTTTGCAGGTAATATTACTACACAGACTGCGACTACATATTTCTATATATGTACAATTTCAATTGTGAGTACAGTGACTGCAACTATTGTATAGATGATGTCGTACTTACATAGCTCTCAACCTGTTAGCACGGGACAGTATGGGCCAAGCTCCAACACATGGTGGTACAGAGACAAAACTACAGGGAATATTTGTACATAGTGTGCTCATACATTAGTAGCAATGCGTTCTGATAATGTATTTGCCAATAAATTGCATTCCAAGTAATGTAATTTATCTGCTAATTAAGGAACAGACATATGGGTCATTAGCCATTGCATTCTGAAAAAACATGACAGTTGAGCAGTATCTTCATGTACACAAAGTAGACTAGACAGCTGGTCATTTCTTAGTTGGCTGCCATGGGATTAGAATCCGCAAGCTGTGACTACAGGAAAAATGTGCACTAAATTTAACAGTTGACTGGTTTCAGATTAGAACACACGTGCAGTGAATACATGAATAATGCACACTTATTTGAAAAAATTACTTATCAAAGCACAATCCTGTTTTAAACTTTATTGATAATGTTCCTTAAAATCTGGCATTGAGACACATGGATAGCTGCCCAGGACTTCATCTACCTTACCCATATACCTTGTTCCTCAACTGGGTGGAATATATAACATTGTTTCAGACAAAATGGCCAGAACACAGGCTTGAACCTTATTCTGCGTATTGCACTACATTTATTTCAGACAGTTTATGCTGTATCTTTTATTCATTTACATGTAACAGTTGACTGGTGCCAGATTAGAACACACATGCAGTGAATACAGGAATATTGAACACTTTTTATTTGAAAACATTACATATCAAAGCACCATCACCATTTAAAATTTATTGATTAATGTTGTTTCAAGTCTGGCATGTAGAGCATGGATAGTATGGATTCAAGGTCTCATTGGAAAGGCAGACCAATTCTAACACCTTTACGCAATTAAAAACAGTAAAGATGAAAACGCACTGGCAAAACACATTATTTTGAACCCAGGCCATAGTTTCCAATTTATGGCTATAGATCATGTCCCATGTAAGGATAGGGGTGGCCCTTCTTCATTAATTTTGGAGAATCGGGAGCTGGAATGGCAGCTACGTTTAGACTCTTTTAGACACCCTGGTCTCAATAGTAACTGTAATATAGCTCCTGTGCTTAAACTGAAGAGCTACCTTAGATAGGGTATAGTTTACCTGATAAATTACCCCATGCCTAGGTCGGCCCTATTGTGCAGTTTTTGATTTACAGTTTTTGTTAACAACAGGTAGTAATCATGGTGATCCGTTATTTAATCTAATTGTTTCACTAGCACATTAGTTACACACAATTATTAAAATTCAGTCATTGAAATACGTTCTATGCTGGATTGTATGCATAAGGTTAATATTGTGTCAGTCTTTTAAATATACAGGAAAAAGTTCGTGTTTTAGTAGATAGCTTGTTTGTGGACCTGCATTTTAACATATTTTTAATGCATAATCAATATATACACTTGTCAATGTATAATTTTGATCACATGTTTCAAACTTATATTCTTTTTATATTTTTTATATAACATGTCTTTGTAAAGACTGTATAGGCTTAAATGTTTTGTAGTGTTTACTTTTTTGAAGCTAACACGTTGTAAAGAAAGGTTTTACACTTCTGTTGTGTCAGGAAGTTTGACAATGTCACTTCCTGGTTTACAGGATTTAAACGGAGTATTTCTTGATTGTTTTTTTTTTATATTGCCTCTGATGAAGCCATAGTGTTCTGTGGCGAAAACGCTCTGTGTTATTTTAATAAACGCGTTCAGGACTTAAAGGACTCCTTTGTGTGTTGCTGCGGACAAGGACTCTCGTTGGTGTTGAGCAGTTTTATTCTTGTGTTATCAAAAGAACGTTCAGTTCACAGAGTTCTTGGCTACACGTATTTTTTGGTATCGCAAGCTGATTACGTTCCTGTATATGAAAGATTGGTTACTGTTGTTTGGTTTAACTACAGGAACGTTGCTCTTCTGGGGGAATGTGATCGTGATTTGGATTATTACTTCTATATAGCCCACCTTATCACGAAAGGGTTCGCATCTAGATCAAGAGAGGTCATTGTGCCCCTCTACTTGTCACTCATCAGGCCCATAATTGAATACAATGCCCCTTTTGGGATGTACCTTACCCGACACCTGCAGCAACTAGAGAGACCCCAAAAGTACTTCACCAAGAGGATCATGGGTTACAAACAGATGTCCTATGCAGCTCGACTAAAGAAACTCCAGCTCTACTCAGTTGCTTACCGCCTACTCAGAGGCGATCTATGCCTGACGTACAAAGCCATGTCAAACTCAGAATTAATGGACATGCTCCACCTCAAAAAATCCAAGCCCCTTAGAGCTACACGCTCCAGGGACCTAAACCTCAGCACAAAAATAAATAGGATATGCTGGAGGGACAGATTCATTTCCCAGTGGCTCCCCTCACTCTGGAATAGAATCACAATTCATGTTTGACATAGCCCCTTGCTGACCCTCTTCAAGTGAAATTTGGACGCGTGGATGGGAAATCGCAAATTCACCCCTGGGATCTCTCCTGTGTCCCTGCTAGACAGAGGCACAATAAATTAATCTTAAAAGGGTACCTTCTGTGACCTACTTTACAGAGGCACAGTAGGCTAATCTAATAGGGAGGCGGAAGCCAAATACACTCTGTCTAGGCTTATAAATGCCCTAGGACAGATAGCCTAGTATCTACCTATGAACCTATGAACCTAAATCATAATAATAAATGACATTAATAAATTAAAGAAGAGAAGGGGTGAGGTGAGAGAGAGAAAAACACCATTAGTAACTTTGCAGGTAATATTACTACACAGACTGCGACTACATATTTCTATATATGTACAATTTCAATTGTGAGTACAGTGACTGCAACTATTGTATAGATGATGTTGTACTTACATAGCTCTCAACCTGTTAGCATGGGACAGTATGGGCCAAGCTCCAACACATGGTGGTACAGAGACAAAACTACAGGGAATATTTGTACATAGTGTGCTCATACATTAGTAGCAAGGAGTTCTGATAATGTATTTGCCAATAAATTGCATTCCAAGTAATGTAATTTATCTGCTTATTAAGGAACAGACATATGGGTCATTAGCCATTGCATTCTGAAAAAACATGACAGTTGAGCAGTATCTTCATGTACAGTAGACTAGACAGCTGGTCATTTCTTAGTTGGCTGCCATGGGATTAGAATCCGCAAGCTGTGACTACAGGAAAAATGTGCACTTAATTTAACAGTTGACTGGTTTCAGATTAGAACACACGTGCAGTGAATACATGAATAATGCAGACTTATTTGAAAAAATTACTTATCAAAGCACAATCCTGTTTTAAACTTTGTTGATAATGTTCCTTAAAATCTGGCATTGAGACACATGGATAGCTGCCCAGGACTTCATCTACCTTACCCATATACCTTGTTCCTCAACTGGGTGGAATATATAACATTGTTTCAGACAAAATGGCCAGAACACAGGCTTGAACCTTATTCTGGGTATTGCACTACATTTATTTCAGACAGTTTATGCTGCATCTTTTATTCATTTACATGTAACAGTTGACTGGTGCCAGATTAGAACACACATGCAGTGAATACAGGAATATTGAACACTTTTTATTTGAAAACATTACATATCAAAGCACCATCACCCTTTAAAATTTATTGATTAATGTTGCTTTAAGTCTGGCATGTAGAGCATGGATAGAGCATGGATAGCTGCATAAGACTTCTAATAAATAACTCATATACCCTGTCCATTAATTGAGTCCAACCTACAGCATATTTTACATAATGAGCAAACCAGAACAGTGACTCCAACATTAATTGAAGTTTGGAAGCTATACTACACAGTAATGCATGTTTACTTGATTTAACTTACTTTACCATTTCAGGTAGGTGGTGACACATTACTAAACATGTTAGATGTCACAGCTATGTCATACCTGAGTGTTAAGACTGCAAAATCTGTAAGTATTTTATTATAAAAGTAAGTTATGCATTAAGTTATTACTTTGATGTTTCCCTACTTAATACACTCTTGCCTCATCCTGGCCAGATGCCCTGTATGGGACTGGGCATTGTGAGCCCTCTCTTCTGCAGCTGTTGTAAGAGAAGCAAACCAGTATGCATACCAGTTTTGCACATATTCAGCTTGTACATTTCTAAAGTACTGCCAAACATATTTACATATCTGTGGGGTATGCACAGCCCTAGCTTCTTGGACCCAGGTGTCCAAGGTTCCCCTCTTCTTAATCTTCAGGTCATTCTAGTGGTGACGACACTGCTCACCAGTGTGGAGGATAACAGTAACACTGGTAAGTTCCCTAGACAACCGATCCCAGGCCTCAGACTTACAGTTTGAGCCTTGGTAATCACCCTGCAGCAGCAAGGGTTAATAGTTCTTGGCAAGGAGTCCAACAAAAGCTATGGACTTCTGCACACTCCACCTCTGCTCTCGAAAGTGCACTCCCTCTCCAACATCACCAGGTATATCAACAGCCAAGTGAAGACTCCAATGATTGATGTGAAATTCCCACCTATTGGCCTTTATGTAGGCTGCATTCCCACCCTTACATGTCATACTGTAATTTTCAAAAAAGCACTGCCTTGCTTAGCATCAACCCATTTTAGCAGACCTGAGCATCAGGCAAACTCACACAAACCATGCTTAAGTGGAGCTTAGCAATGCGCAAACGATATAGACTGCTGACCATGTTTAAACGCTGTGTAGCATTGCACAGCTTTTCTAAATGTAACAATTTTTTATTTTAAGTTAAACTGATGTTTCAGTCACCTGACACCTTTTCACAGCAATAAATGTATAACATATGACTGCTCAGGACTCGAACCCAAGACCAACTACACTGTAGGTCATGACTCAACCTATGTAGCCACTTGGATAGTAGAAGGAAGCTGTATAGCTTCACATATACTACAAAGGTGCGTGTTATTGTTGCGTAGCTTTGCTACGCAGGTTTACGTGTTGCTAAGCACAGCAGAACTACAACAATGGAATACATCTGGTTTCTGTTTTTAGATGTCTAGCAGCATTGTTAAGCACTGTGCCACAATGCGCAAACAAGCAGAAAGGGAAGGAAATGAAATTGATTACATCCGGTTTCTATTTTTAAATATATACTAGATGGGTGCTATATATGTATAAGTGCAGCTAGGCATTGCTAAGAATCGCACCCCACTGCACCACACAAACAGGAAGAAAACAAAAAAAATATATAATTGATTACATCCAGTTTCTATTTTTAGATATATACCAGATTTCTGCTACATATGTATAAGCTCAGCTCGACATTGCTAAGCATTGCACAGCTCTGCACAAATAGGAAGAAAACAAAAAAAAATACAATTGATTGCATCCAGTTTCTGTTTTTAGATGTATACCAGATATCTGCTATATATGTATAAGCTCAGCTCGGCATCCCTAAACACCACACTGCACCGCACAAACATCTCATAAAGATTGAAAAAAAATATTATCCTGTGCTTACCACCTGTCCATAATTTTTCTGGACAGTCCACAAGTATGGGACAGGCTGCACTGTTGCTTACACAGATTCAGTATCCGTGTTACTGTGATCTCCCTCAGCAGTGAGCCATGATTAATATGCATGGCATGTTGCTGAGGGGAATCCGTGGCCATGTACATGGATACATTCTATGTAGGCTGTACACAGAGCCTACATGGATTTTATTGAATCCTGGGGAGAGTTTACTGCCATATAGCAAATTCCATAGTAATACTAGATCATTTTGAAGGGAGGACTTGATTTGTTTTACACTCTTACCACCTATAGTGATTAAGTTGTCATCTTATAGTAGGCAATTTACAGCAGAAAAATCCTAAGGTAGGTCAGTAATGAAGAGTGAAAAGAGCAGGAGTTCAAAACTGATCTTTGCAGTATGGCAATATACAAAGCGCCTGAACTGCATTAAAGGAGATAAATGTGCAGTTGTTATTTCTGTGGGAATATGCTATGGTAAATGGTTTCAAAGGTCATTTTAAAGTCAAAGTGTGGGCCATTTAGAATACTGCCAAATACCTTATTTTATGAGCAGTAAATTGTGAATAATGTACTGTCTATACTTAGGCCAAATCCCATGTTCCAGAGGATTAAAGAGTAGATGTTTTTGAATGCACTGCAATATTTGTGCATAAATGATCCTCTTCCAAGTTTCAACCAGAGGTTTGAGTTTGGCTATGGGTCTGCAGCTGATAGCTATCTTTGGTGGGAGATTTTAGGAAATGGGTGTATTACATAATGTCTGGACACTGTTGTGGTACTGACGTCTAGCTGAGAGACAAGTAAAATAAGTGCAATAGATTTGCCCAGTATTTTACTGCAGAGTATAAATACTACAGTGTGAATTTTGTAGTTTGATTGGAGCTTATCCATCAATGGAACACACTGCAGAGCTCTATCTGTCTGCCTGCCTCTGGACTGTTCAGCCTGTATGTAAAATCTTGTTACAGGTAAAATTTAAAATAGCAAAATCATAAGGCTATGTACTGTGCCCTGTTGGCCTTACAGACTCCTCTATCTCCCGCTTTTGTTGTGTTGCCATTCATAAATGACTGCCTTTCCTTCACTTCTCTTGGAGTCCCTCATCCCTCATTTCTATTAATTATGCATGAATTCTCTCTTGCCTTTTGATAATCTCCAGACTCTATAATAATGTCATTCTGTACTATATTAACACTTCCCTATTTCCCTTCCCATTTTCTATGAGCTCCATGCAGCTGAAATTTGTCTTGTGATCCATTTTTGTACACCTAGATTTATTTATTTAATTTTACCTTTTTTTAACCACCTAAGAAAAAGTAAGAATAACATCTTGTTTTCAGAAGTAACTCAGGAACTGCCATCACATTATGTGATTTGACAAGATAACAAGGTATTCAAACAGACTCTATTGTAGTCAGTAGTGTGAGGTATATCAGGATGTCCTTCAAGGATGCATCTGCAGTCCTAACATATGGGTTGTCCTGCCTCAGGCAGCCCTTCGGTCGGCCGGATTCTAAAGTCTGGGTCTGGCCTCGGCTGATGTCGCACTTCACCCGACGTCATAGCTGCTGGGGTATAAAGGCATCAGCCGACGCCATTTTCCTCAGTCTTTCTTGCCGCGCGGTGCCCGAAGCAGAAGCTGTTCGCAAGTGCCGGTCGGTCAGATCCAGAGATTTCTACTACCGAAGACTTCTAAAAAAGTTAAGTACCCCGTTGGGGACTCTTTCTTGCCTCAGCCGATGTCAGACAAAGTAAATAATTGTTTAACTTGTGGGAAACAAATACCTCATAAGGATTTCCACTCTTACTGCCTTCCTTGCTTAGGCCCAGACCACGACGTATCAGCTTGTTTAGCTTGTGCTTCCTTCAACCGACAGACACTTAGACGTCGGTCGGAGTTTGCAGAAGAGTTTTTTGGTCCCGCTTTTGCATATAAAATGCCGTCGGAGACTCCGACTACACAATTAGCTAAAAAGCGCAAGGAAAAGGACCGACACTCACGGCCCGTGGTTTCAGCTGAAACCACTTTTAGGCCTACCGCGAGTGTCTCGGTTTCGGCTGAAACCGAGTCCTCGGTTCTCCCTTCGGCCGAAAGCATGCCTCCGATAACCGAGGCCACACAGGCCATGGCTGAATCGGCTACAGAAATTACTGCTGCAGAAGCAGGCACCCAGGATTTGTCAGACACTATTCCTTTAGACATCTCCACTCCTGCACGTGGGGCTGCTAGACCCCCTGCTTCTATGTCTATCAAGGCCTTTTCCAGGGCTAAAGCAGCCAAAATTTCCAAGGCCTTACCTACAAAAGCCCCCTCTCACAGGCCTACTTCTAGTTCCCAGATACTCAGCCTTGCTGAGGACCTTATTTCTTTGATCAGGGGATCCTAACCTCACCCAGACAGGGCCTCTCAACCCCCTCCAGATAAGAGGCCTAGGACTGAACCCCCTGAACCTCTCTTTTCAGACTATTCTTTGGATGGCTCAGATTTATCTGACCATCAGGAAGGCCCATATTCATCTTATGAGGATTCTGATGCAGAAGACTCCATTCCTTCTGCTTCTCCTCCTGAAGAATTTTCTTTTGGGGAAACCCTACACTCAATGAGGGAACACTTCCAATGGCAGGGCCAGGATTTTTCAGATTCAAGGAAAAGGCTAAGGACTTTTTTACACTTACCACAGCATAGGCCTTTAGCCATACCTGCTGTACTATCAGTTGTTGATGATGCATATACTGATGCCAGTACTGCCCCTGATTCTCTTCCTCCGGCCCCTGCCAAGCCTGACAGATATTACAGGGTCCCGGACTCTCACTACCACTTGTATAAGGCTCATGTTGCAGACCCAGAAACCATTTCTCAGGGCCCTAAAGGTGTTGCAGCTGCCTCTGCCAAAAACCCTCTTCCCTCTGAAAGGGAATCTAGAGCATTAGAGAGATGGGGTAAAAAGGTTTATACATCTGCTACTCTTTCTGCCAGGGCCTTAAACTGTCAATTTCACATGATACAGTACCAGGAATTTTTGTTAGACCAGCTAAATAAAAAACTGTCCTCTCCTGAACCTATAGACCGTAAGTCCCTTCAGGATTTGGTACATAACTCTCAGCAGGTCAGTAATCATTTTTTTAAAATGTGGCTATGATGCACTGGAGGCTTCTTTTAGATCAGCTATGACTGGAGCAGTGATTCGAAGGCATGCCTGGTTAAAAGAGCAATCCTTACCAGACCATGTTAAGTCAAAACTCCTAGATGCTCCTATGGAGAAACAAAGTTTGTTTGGCTCCCCTGCACAGGAGGTTCTAAAGAAAGTGGAAGAAAAAGCAAAATCTGTCCAAACAGTCAAGGATTTTTTGCAGGTCCAACCTCCGAGGTTTAGCAGAAATTGGCCCTCAAAGAATTGGTCCTTTCCATACACCTCCAGAGCACAGAGAGGCAGAAATAGACGCCCAAGAGGCAGAAGTCAACCAAGAGGTGCCTACAGGGGTCGTCAATGGCAACCTGCCAACCAGAGAAGTGCTGCCACAGCTGCGACTACAACCACTTCCACAGGACAGACACAATGACTTGGCTCTGATTCCGCCTACCAGGGAACAACTGGAAGCACCCTTGGGCGGGAAGCTAGCTTTATTTTCAGAAAACTGGCATTGCATTACAGGAGACAAATGGACTTTACAAACAATAGACAAGGGCTACAGGTTTCACTTCCACACTCTACCAAAAAAGAGAGGAATGCCAAACCTTCCACCAAGCCAAAAAACAGAGGCTCTAAAACAAATCTTCAGCTTACTAAGGATGAGAGCAATAGAAAAGGTACCATCTATGGAACAAGGCCAAGGATTTTACTCCAGACTATTCCTTGTATCAAGAAAAGAAAATCAATGGAGACCTATTCTCAACTTGTCCGCACTGAACACATACCTCATTGTTCCAAAATTCAAAATGCTGACCCTCCAGCAACTTCTTCCCATGTTGGGCAAGGAGTCTTGGCTGGTGACTCTAGATCTCAAGGAGGCATACCTGCACATCCCTATATGACCAGATTGCAGAAGACACCTCAGATTTCTTGCAGGATCAGAGCATTATCAATTCTCAGCATTGCCCTTTGGCTTATCTACTGCGCCCAGAGTATTCACGAAATGCCTGGAATCAGTAATTGCTCATTGCAGGCTTCAGGGAATTCAAATTTACCCATACCTGGACGACTGCCTAATACAAGCGGACAACAAGACAAAATTAATAAAGGATTTGGCCAATGTCATACAACTGTTGCAAGCCTTGGGATACACAGTCAACATTCAAAAGTCAAGGCTAGTACCATCCCAAAGGATAACATTTTTGGGTGCAGAACTGGATACAACAACTCAGATGGCTTTTCTCACAGAGGAAAAACAAAAGCAACTACCAGTCTATTTCATGACATTAACAACGCAAACCCAGCTTACTGCAAGGAAAGTCCTGCAAGCCCTGGGTTACATGGCATCCTGCATAATATTGATCCCGCATGCCAGGCTGCATATGAGAAAGTTACAATGGTACCTAAGGAATGTATGGTCTCAACACAAGCACAGTCTAGAAGCCCAGATACCAATTATTCCATGCCTGAAAAAAGAATTCCTGTGGTGGGCTCAGGCCTGTCAGATAAACAGAGGATTGCCTTTCCACAAACCACATCCAAGCCAGACCATCACTACGGACGCCTCAGACCTAGGCTGGGGAGCACACATGGAAGACAAGTGTATACAAGGCCTATGGTCCCAAGACCAGCTGAATCTACACATAAATCTAAAGGAGATGCTGGCAGTGAAACATGCAATCGAGGCATTCAGACCATTCCTCCAACAAGGACACCTGCTGATAAGGATGGACAATACCACAGTCATGTGGTACATCAACAAACAGGGAGGTACACACTCATACCCTCTATGCCGGATGGCAATGGACCTGTGGAATTTGGCCCTGAATCTCAACATTCAACTGCAGGCCAGATTTGTACCAGGAAAAGAAAATTCACTAGCAGACACCTTAAGCAGAACTACCACGGATGCTCACGAATGGATGCTGCATCCAGATATCTTCAAAACCATAACAAAGAAATGGGGAATGCCAGAGATAGACCTGTTTGCCTCCCCACACAACCACCAATTGAAGAAATTCTGCTCAAGAGTATACCACCCACTTGCCTGGAGGGTGGACTGTCTTTCTTTCAGCTGGAAGAACCTGACAGCATATGCATTTCCACCTCTTCCTTTGATGCACAAAGTCCTACTGAAGATCAGAGAGGAACAGCCAAAGGTAATTCTGATAGCTCCAGACTGGCCAAGACAACATTGGTACCCGCTACTGAGAAGCATGTCTCGGCCACACTCATGGCCTCTACCTCTATGTCCCTTACTTCTAACGCAGAACAACTACAAGACCCTGCATCCAAACTTGAAAACACTGCAGCTAACTGCTTGGAATATTGCATAAAACAAAATCAACCAGATTTGTCTCAGAGGGTTAAGGACATTATCCTGGAGGCTCGCAGACCCTCCACAAGGAAAACATATTCAGCCAAATGGAAAAGATTCCTCATTTGGAGTGCAGCAAAGGGAGAAAATGTCTCATTGGCAAACATAGCACACATCCTGGAATACTTAGCAGAACTGTTCCACAATGGCCTGTCCTACTCCTCCATTAAGATTCATGCATCAGCAATTTCAGCAGAGTACAACATGGACCCTCCTGTCTTCTCTCATCCTCTACTCAGGCAGTTCTTGAGAGGAATCAAAAACGTAAAGCCTCCAAGGAAACCACCTCTGCCTACATGGGATCTCAACTTTGTGCTGGAAAAATTAACACTTCCCCCTTTTGAACCAGCAGCAACAGCAGACTTACAGTTCTTATCTTGGAAAACTGCATTCCTGCTAGCAATCACTTCAGCAAGAAGGGTATCTGAGTTACAGGCATTAATGGCAGTACAGCCTTTCCTTATCTTCCATCAGGATAGAGTGTCTCTGAGAACCAATCCTACTTTTATGCCAAAGGTGGTCTCCAGGGTATCCTTGAACCAAGCTATACATTTACCTACATTCTTCCCCAACCCACAGAACAGGGGGGAAAGACTGCTACACACCTTAGATGTGCACAGACAACTACGCTACTATCTGGACAGAACTAAGGCCAGCAGAAAAACTGACCAGCTTCTGGTAGCATATGCAACAGGAGTGCAAGGAAAAGCAATTTCAAAACAGACAATCTCAAAATGGATAGGAAATTGCATTAGATTCTGCTACTCTTTTCATGGAAAGACAACTCCTGAAAATATCAGGCCTCATTCCACAAGAGCTACAGCCACCACTACAGCTTTCCTACGAGGAGTGGCTACCAAAGACATTTTAGAAGCTGCTACTTGGAGCTCCATGCATACATTTGCCAAGCATTATAATCTTCCTTTATACTCCAGATCCCGAGCAGGTTTTGCAACTGCTGTTTTGCAAGGGATCTTAACTACACCATCATTATCTTAGTGCCTCCTCCCCCAGTTTGGCTATGGTATTCTACCCATATGTTAGGACTGCAGATGCATCCTTGAAGGACATAGTACAGTTTTGTACCTACCATAAATGTAGATGTCCGATAGGTATGCATCTGCAGTCAGGATTACCCTCCCTCCTTCCCTTCTGTGGTATTCCTAGGGTACTTACCCCTCTTTTAGCTAGCTGGGGGAATCTATTATGGTGTATTTGTTTGTATGTATATATGTATATATATATTTTGCTCTCTACTGTTTGGAATTATCTGCATTTATCCAAATTTAGCCTTCCTAGAGGGCACCTGGCATCTGGGGCAAGAAACACTGAGGAAAATGGCGTCGGCTGATGCCTTTATACCACAGCAGCTATGACGTCGGGTGAAGTGCGACATCAGCCGAGGCCAGACCCAGACTTTGGAATCCGGCCGACCGAAGGGCTGCCTGAGGCAGGACAACCCATATGTTAGGACTGCAGATGCATACCTATCGGACATCTACATTTATGGTAGGTACAAAACTGTACTTTCTTTCCCATGGTGTTAGCCCAACCTCTAATGAGTATTGCCTGCTGCAAAGGGCCATTTCCATGAAAAAGTCTTAGTAACTCTTTAAATTCCAGAATTCTAAAGTGCAACAAATTAACAAAGTGAAACACAAGCTAATCAACAAAAACTGTAAAATGGCTGTGTGTGTGTGTGTCTGTGTGTGTGTGTGTGTGTGTGTGTGTGTGTGTGTGTGTGTGTGTGTGTGTGTGTGTGTGTGTGTGTGTCTGTGTAATACCAGGCTTTGGTTTCCTTCATACAATATACAAAACAAATGTGGAGTTAACACTCAGACTGATATAATTAAAATATCCTATTTGGAAGATCACCTGAGATACAATTCTAGGTGCTTTGCAACTAACTAGGAGAATCTCTCAGTCTTTTCTGTAACATCTTTGGAAACAAACACCAAAGCCCAAGTACTAAAGATAACATTTTCCCTTGTGGCACCAGTAACTGCAGTCACATGTAAAAAAGAGTAACCTGAGCTTTGCACAAAACAGCCCATGGCATTATTTCAGGCAGTAGCTGTCACAAGAATGCAGACTTTCTGGTCTTGTCTGGATGAAATACTCCCCTGAGGTGTATGTAAACTGAAGTATTTTGGCTACTGACTTGTTTGGTTCCACAGTTCAGTCAGTCTCCAAGTTATGTTTATATTTTATATGAAACTGTTTAGGGCTTAATTAATGCAAAATCTTCACTCTATCGGTTATGCCTGTGCTATAAATGGCCATGGCGAGATTATCCTTATTAAACCACTTTTTATAAAATGAAATATTTCCCTCCCCCTTTCTTAGGAATGCTTTCTGCATTTTTACATGAAGTTATAATTAAGATGCTTTTCATAAAAATACCTCATAAATTATCATAGAATCAGTACCTTGCAAGGCCCAGCCCATAAGTGAAAGGTCTTCATACCACATAATGTACCATTCTGAAGATGTATGCCTTTTAATGTCAGTGAGTGATCAAATACATCATTTGTTATTTTATTGTGGTTAATATGCAGCAAAACCACACAGAAGCAATGTCCCTGCTATGACCCTAATATAGATTTATCTAGAGCCATTAATGGAGAAGTAAAGACTACTTTGCCAGAAATGGATACAAAAATATAGTCATGTCATCATTTACAGAGCTACAGACAGTTCAGTTGTCAGTTTACCTTTGGTGTATTCATAATGATTAAAACATATTTATGTGTCCTATTATTTACCTCTCTTGACTGTTTATACCCATCAGTATAATGGCTAAGTAGGGGGCTTGTGTCTAGCATGACTCCCCTTTTATGAAGCCCTAAATAAATTATTGATTAAGTAAAATGCTGATGTTAGCAAACAATGCTGAAATATATATGAGTCAGTATCATCTCAAACAAAGCATTTTAAGATCCAAACAGACCTCTGCTCAGGGTGAATGCATGTAGCACCATTATCAACAGTTTATGTTATTTTTGGACAAGTACTGTGACACTAAATTACATAAATGAAAAATATAATAAAAACAAACAGAAACAGGTGCTTGCACATACACTAGGGATGATAGTGGCAACTGCTCTGAATTGCATTATGTAATGCAAGTGTGCATTCTGTACCCATAGTACCCTGCATGTGAAATGTCACATGATCATGTCATGCTCCTCACTTTTAGCCAAATGAGTAAATGCCATTGCTGCAATCTAAGCAAACTATGGTGTTGCTATCTATTATTGACTCTTCCAAAGGAGTCCATGAAGTTACTAAATAATCCAGAAGCCCTAATAAAACATAATGCCACAGTGGATTGTATTCCCAAGAAAGAGCAATTTAGAAAGTTTAGTGATTCCAGTGTGCAGTTATTGAAACCCTATCAATGTCTGCTTCCTTTCTGTTAAGTGAGAGGAATTAGATTCATAATGGTAGCAAAACTATACTTAATACTTCTTCAATTATTTTATACAGTCATATCCAAGACACCTGAGGAACCGGATTCCAATTTTAAGTTAACAAACAAACAAACAAAAAACTTGCAGCATTTTTTTTAGTTTTATTTTACATTGATACAGCACATTTAGCATTATATAATATACAACCCAAAATATTAAAGTAGTCCATCCCCTCATCTCCAGAAAGGCAAAAATTCCAAACAATCTTATATCATCACATTGATAAAAATAATTAAAGTATTTCACCAAACTGCTAAGAGGAAATTATCATTTACCAAGATTTCTTTGTTCCAGTGTTCCAGCTGAATTATTTTAATGGCTAAATTTGCTAGTAATTTCAGCTTAAAAGTAGAAATTGGCAAATTTCCTCTCTTGCCAAAAATCCATTTGTCAGAAGAACAAACAATGATTTTTATCAGGCATTCATATAATAAAGGAGCAGGTTTTCTCCCAACATGCTGAAGTATGTGAACAATCCCAGCAGACATGCTTTCAAGAGCCAACTGTACCACTCCCATGCCAATGTATTTTGTAAGAATATAACCAGCATATGTGTTGGGGTGTTAAACAGGTCCTCAAATGGATATTTTCTTGGATAAACCTGTTACTGCATGACTTTATTAACACCTTATATAATTTCCATAAAGATAGTAAATCTGAAAATTCACAGCCTCTGATAATTCTAGATTTAATTTACTTAATATCTACTTCAGACCCCTTAGATCAGAATGTTGAATTTTTTTACATAAAATTACTAAGGTTCACTTACACTTTCTTCACTGATTATTTACAGAATATTTATAATAACAATTGAATTCATTTCCTTAATTCATCTTATTGTCAGTATTCCATATAAGAGAGACATCTGAAAAACCTGAACTCAATTTAATCCTATCCAGAAAGTTTAAATCACTTGAAAAATACCTTTCACCTCATCACTACTGTTCTTCTCAAACATCATAGTGAAGTTCATGTTAGAAGTCAAGTTCCTATATTTTATGATAAATCTATGCAAAATCTTTAAATGGAAATCAGGGGTGTTAATTGACTTAATGGTCTCCTACCATGTAGAGAATCTTAACTGCCAGATAAGGTTTATAGCTCTTGATTTATTCCACTTGTAATAATCAATCCATATTTAACCAAATGCTAGCAATCCTGGATATTTAACATTTCATCCTATATTTTCTCTGGATCTGATCTACAAATTCCATGGAATTTAAGTGCAACCTCTGTCAAAGAAAAAAAAAAAACATTGATCAAAGTGACCTAATCTTCTAGTACCATATCATATCTGGTGGTAGTAACAGGTTTAAATGAAGAAAATCCAAATAGAACATACTTTAGCTTAAAGAAATGTAGCTTTCTGGCAAAAGAGATATCCGGAGAGGACATTGAACTTAAAAGTATGTTTTTAACTGAGCCAAAGCCATAATGTCATAATGAACCACAACATTCCACTCTAAAAAATGTATACTTTTCACTAAGTTGCCTAAAATTTATGCATACTTATTGACAAACATCAAGTTCAGCTTAGATTCATTCAAATGAAAACCAGTACCTGCTGAATTTTACTTAGCAATTTGAATAATTTCATCAATGAATAAGCAATATTTTCCATAATCAAAATCAGATCATTCATGTAGGTCTGTACTTTGAAGTAAAGCTTTTTAACATAAAATGGCATAACCTTAAAATATAATAAGATACCATTAATAAAAGGGTTAATTGCTAACAGGAATTTGGTGGGAGAAAGGGGGCAACATTGCCTTACCTCACATTCCTACTCATCTAGTTCAAAATCCAGACCATTTATATTTAAAAAATACTTTCCAGAGGATTCATGAAAGGGCAAGAGACATGTTAGCTGTGATGAGGTAAGACCTCATTATCAGCTAATTTGCATGTCTCTGTATCATATTTACTATCTTTACAGATTATTGCTGATCCTCACTTTGTAGTAGTAACCTGCTGCTCACATAGGTGGTGACATCCCCCCGGTCACTCTTCCACACACACACACACACACACACACACACACACACACACACACACACACACACACACACACACACACACACACACATCACAGTTCATGTACCTGTCCCTGACCTGTCTACCCTCCCGTGGTTCCCCCACCCCTGTAACAGTTGAAGTGCCATTGTGGCATATATCTAGTATGTCCTAGTAGCTAGTGTGCACCCACCCTGATCACCATAATACTGTAAGTGTTGTTATGGTATTGCCTCGGTGGCTTGTGAATCCCCCCACCCTGATCTCCATAGTGATGTTGGCATCATTAAGGCACTTAAGATATGGTATTCCTGATGTCTCAAGGCTTCCCCCACCCCTGATCCCAGGACCATGACTGTAGCTGGTAGCTGAATATTCCCCTTTGGATGAGTTCAATAACACAATGTCATGATGCTAGCCATGGTGATCTACATGTCTGAGTAATTACTTGAATTGCTTGGCATGTAGATGCCTTCTTGGAGGCAGTTCCATTAGAGACAGCACATGACATGGCTAATTAGCATATGTCTTTCCCCAGACAGACTCATTAGCATTTAGCATGGCTGTAAGGCCAGCACTACATGGTGGTGTAGCTCATTGGGCTAGAATATCATGTAGTACCATGTTAGGGCAGTTGCTGAATTATGAAAAGGTACACATTGCTGTACCTTCTTTACTCCCAGTCTGAGTCTGAAAAAAATAAATGCATGTTTTTTTCTGGGAATCCAATGCTAGCTATGATGTAAAAGATAAGTCATTTTAATTGAATAAAATGCGTTTTGAGCATTAAGAAAGCACAAAGCTTTATCCTAGTTTAACTGGATTTTATTTTTTATAAAATCATATAAACGTTTACAGTGATGAATAAGAACTATCTCTGAAATCCCAGGCATAAACCCAAACTGAATTGGTTAAATTAACTCAACATATTTTAAATACATTGATTTAGTATGTGTTTTTCTGTTAACACATGCCCTTATAGATTAATTGTATTATAAAATTTTAATTCTGATGGTATATAATGCATTCTGTAAATTAGCATATCAGTTAACTCTTTGCTGGGTTTGTGGATTAAAATAATCCTGCCCAAGGAAAAAAAATATCAACAAACTTGAGAGAATCAGTTGCAAAAACAAGTAGTCTTCCAGGTAAAGGTACCAAAATGTCAGTAAGTTTGTTTGTTTGTGTCTTTTGGCTTTTCCCGGTTAGGGGTCGCCACAGCGGAACTCCGGTCCACTAATGATTGGCAGTAGATTTTTACTTACTGGCTTGCCGGGCCTAATGCACAACCTTCAACGAAGAAATTCCCATTCACGCATGTCGCTACACAGAAGACGCTCTAACTGAGAATCGAACGGGCAACGTCTAACTGTGAGGTGACAACGCTACCGCAGCACCACCACCGCAGTATACCAAAATGTCAGTAAGTATCGTAAAATTCATCAGACAACAAATTTGGGCCAGGATCTTTAAAAAAACATAGTCTGCTTAATAAAATCTACTGTTAAAGTTTCATACTCCAGATTTGTAATTTTTTTAAATTGTATGAATGAAATGCTTCATTTGTTGTACGTTATTATTTATTAATTGAAATGTTTCATTTGTTGTACATTATTACTTATTAATTTATTTACTGACATTTGATTAACAGAAAAGCATGACTGGGTAGTCAATTTTCAGCGGAGGCCCAGGGAGAAATGCTTCAAAGTATTACAAAACATTTTAAGATTAATAATTTTACAGTCTTTGCAATAATACAAATAAGACATGCAGTTTAAATAATTATACCAAAGTAGATATAATATGAACACATTGGTTAAGAATAGATACAAGTTATTTGGCAAAGTTATAATAGAGAAATGTTAGAAATTAAAGGTAAGTTAGTATAATATAAAAGGAAATGCAATTCAAAGTGAGAAAAAAAGCAGACTTATGATATATTTAGAGAGAAAGCCAAGAAAGAGAAATTGATAGTAAGGAAGTGAATGAAGAAGGGAGAGTAAGGAAATGTATGGTATGAAAAGATATCTGTTCACATTTAAGGATATAGTTTATCCTGATGTTGAATAAAAACAGAGTCATATTTTGGCTAAGAAGTCTTTCAGAATGCTTTTGAAAGATGGCAGGGAGGGTATTGACTTGATGGATAGAGATAGAAGTTTCCAGGCCTTAGCAACATGGTATGAGTACAGATAATATCCAGCCAATTTGATAGGTTTGTGGACTGACAGGAGTTTTTTTAGCACTAGATCGTAATGACCAACTAGGAACATAGTAGTGTAGAAAGCTCTTTAGTGCTGGATAAGCAGATGGATTCTGAATTATTGTATAGGTGGTGAGAAGCTGTTAGTGGATGGGGTAGTTCTCACCAATTTAGGCTTTTCAGTGCTATACAGTGGTGGGCTCTGAAAGGGGTATTTGCTACAAATTTAACTACTTTGTTATAGCAGTGTTTAAGTTTTGACTTTTATGACGCTTGAAAGTTACTAAGGATGGGAGCACTATAAAGAAGCATGGGGAGGTGATAAGTACTGGTAAGTGTAGCTTTACTTGCATTGGTGAGAGCACTATAAAGAAGCGTGGGGAGGTGATAAGTACTGGTAAGTGTAGCTTTACTTGCATTGGTGAGAGCACTATAAAGAAGCGTGAGGAGGTGATAAGTACTGGTAAGTGTAGCTTTACTTGCATTGGTGAGAGCACTATAAAGAAGCGTGGGGAGGTGATAAGTACTGGTAAGTGTAGCTTTACTTGCATTGGTGAGAGCACTATAAAGAAGCGTGGGGAGGTGATAAGTACTGGTAAGTGTAGCTTTACTTGCATTGGTGAGAGCACTATAAAGAAGCGTGGGGAGGTGATAAGTACTGGTAAGTGTAGCTTTACTTGCATTGGTGAGAGCACTATAAAGAAGCGTGGGAGGTGATAAGTACTGGTAAGTGTAGCTTTACTTGCATTGATGAGAGCACTATAAAGAAGCGTGGGCAGGTGATAAGTACTGGTAAGTGTAGCTTTACTTGCATTGGTGAGAGCACTATAAAGAAGCATGGGGAGGTGATAAGTACTGGTAAGTGTAGCTTTACTTGCATTGGTGAGAGCACTATAAAGAAGCATGGGAGGTGATAAGTACTGGTAAGTGTAGCTTTACTTGCATTGGTGAGAGCACTATAAAGAAGCGTGAGGAGGTGATAAGTACTGGTAAGTGTAGCTTTACTTGCATTGGTGAGAGCACTATAAAGAAGCGTGGGGAGGTGATAAGTACTGGTAAGTGTAGCTTTACTTGCATTGGTGAGAGCACTATAAAGAAGCGTGGGGAGGTGATAAGTACTGGTAAGTGTAGCTTTACTTGCATTGGTGAGAGCACTATAAAGAAGCGTGGGGAGGTGATAAGTACTGGTAAGTGTAGCTTTACTTGCATTGGTGAGAGCACTATAAAGAAGCGTGGGAGGTGATAAGTACTGGTAAGTGTAGCTTTACTTGCATTGGTGAGAGCACTATAAAGAAGCGTGGGAGGTGATAAGTACTGGTAAGTGTAGCTTTACTTGCATTGGTGAGAGCACTATAAAGAAGCGTGGGAGGTGATAAGTACTGGTAAGTGTAGCTTTACTTGCATTGGTGAGAGCACTATAAAGAAGCGTGAGGAGGTGATAAGTACTGGTAAGTGTAGCTTTACTTGCATTGGTGAGAGCACTATAAAGAAGCGTGGGAGGTGATAAGTACTGGTAAGTGTAGCTTTACTTGCATTGGTGAGAGCACTATAAAGAAGCGTGGGGAGGTGATAAGTACTGGTAAGTGTAGCTTTACTTGCATTGGTGAGAGCACTATAAAGAAGCATGAGGAGGTGATAAGTACTGGTAAGTGTAGCTTTACTTGCATTGGTGAGAGCACTATAAAGAAGCGTGGGGAGGTGATAAGTACTGGTAAGTGTAGCTTTACTTGCATTGGTGAGAGCACTATAAAGAAGCATGGGGAGGTGATAAGTACTGGTAAGTGTAGCTTTACTTGCATTGGTGAGAGCACTATAAAGAAGCGTGAGGAGGTGATAAGTACTGGTAAGTGTAGCTTTACTTGCATTGGTGAGAGCACTATAAAGAAGCGTGGGGAGGTGATAAGTACTGGTAAGTGTAGCTCTACTTGCATTGGTGAGAGCACTATAAAGAAGCGTGAGGAGGTGATAAGTACTGGTAAGTGTAGCTTTACTTGCATTGGTGAGAGCACTATAAAGAAGCGTGGGGAGGTGATAAGTACTGGTAAGTGTAGCTTTACTTGCATTGGTGAGAGCACTATAAAGAAGCGTGGGGAGGTGATAAGTACTGGTAAGTGTAGCTTTACTTGCATTGGTGAGAGCACTATAAAGAAGCGTGAGGAGGTGATAAGTACTGGTAAGTGTAGCTTTACTTGCATTGGTGAGAGCACTATAAAGAAGCGTGAGGAGGTGATAAGTACTGGTAAGTGTAGCTTTACTTGCATTGGTGAGAGCACTATAAAGAAGCGTGGGGAGGTGATAAGTACTGGTAAGTGTAGCTTTACTTGCATTGGTGAGAGCACTATAAAGAAGCATGAGGAGGTGATAAGTACTGGTAAGTGTAGCTTTACTTGCATTGGTGAGAGCACTATAAAGAAGCGTGGGGAGGTGATAAGTACTGGTAAGTGTAGCTTTACTTGCATTGGTGAGAGCACTATAAAGAAGCGTGGGGAGGTGATAAGTACTGGTAAGTGTAGCTTTACTTGCATTGGTGAGAGCACTATAAAGAAGCGTGGGGAGGTGATAAGTACTGGTAAGTGTAGCTTTACTTGCATTGGTGAGAGCACTATAAAGAAGCGTGAGGAGGTGATAAGTACTGGTAAGTGTAGCTTTACTTGCATTGGTGAGAGCACTATAAAGAAGCGTGAGGAGGTGATAAGTACTGGTAAGTGTAGCTTTACTTGCATTGGTGAGAGCACTATAAAGAAGCGTGGGGAGGTGATAAGTACTGGTAAGTGTAGCTTTACTTGCATTGGTGAGAGCACTATAAAGAAGCGTGGGAGGTGATAAGTACTGGTAAGTGTAGCTTTACTTGCATTGGTGAGAGCACTATAAAGAAGCATGGGAGGTGATAAGTACTGGTAAGTGTAGCTTTACTTGCATTGGTGAGAGCACTATAAAGAAGCGTGGGAGGTGATAAGTACTGGTAAGTGTAGCTTTACTTGCATTGGTGAGAGCACTATAAAGAAGCGTGGGGAGGTGATAAGTACTGGTAAGTGTAGCTTTACTTGCATTGGTGAGAGCACTATAAAGAAGCGTGAGGAGGTGATAAGTACTGGTAAGTGTAGCTTTACTTGCATTGGTGAGAGCACTATAAAGAAGCATGGGGAGGTGATAAGTACTGGTAAGTGTAGCTTTACTTGCATTGGTGAGAGCACTATAAAGAAGCGTGGGGAGGTGATAAGTACTGGTAAGTGTAGCTTTACTTGCATTGGTGAGAGCACTATAAAGAAGCGTGGGTAGGTGATAAGTACTGGTAAGTGTAGCTTTACTTGCATTGGTGAGAGCACTATAAAGAAGCGTGGGGAGGTGATAAGTACTGGTAAGTGTAGCTTTACTTGCATTGGTGAGAGCACTATAAAGAAGCGTGGGGAGGTGATAAGTACTGGTAAGTGTAGCTTTACTTGCATTGGTGAGAGCACTATAAAGAAGCGTGGGGAGGTGATAAGTACTGGTAAGTGTAGCTTTACTTGCATTGGTGAGAGCACTATAAAGAAGCGTGGGAGGTGATAAGTACTGGTAAGTGTAGCTTTACTTGCATTGGTGAGAGCACTATAAAGAAGCGTGGGGAGGTGATAAGTACTGGTAAGTGTAGCTTTACTTGCATTGGTGAGAGCACTATAAAGAAGCATGGGGAGGTGATAAGTACTGGTAAGTGTAGCTTTACTTGCATTGGTGAGAGCACTATAAAGAAGCGTGAGGAGGTGATAAGTACTGGTAAGTGTAGCTTTACTTGCATTGGTGAGAGCACTATAAAGAAGCGTGGGGAGGTGATAAGTACTGGTAAGTGTAGCTTTACTTGCATTGGTGAGAGCACTATAAAGAAGCATGGGGAGGTGATAAGTACTGGTAAGTGTAGCTTTACTTGCATTGGTGAGAGCACTATAAAGAAGCGTGGGAGGTGATAAGTACTGGTAAGTGTAGCTTTACTTGCATTGGTGAGAGCACTATAAAGAAGCGTGGGGAGGTGATAAGTACTGGTAAGTGTAGCTTTACTTGCATTGGTGAGAGCACTATAAAGAAGCGTGAGGAGGTGATAAGTATTGGTAAGTGTAGCTTTACTTGCATTGGTGAGAGCACTATAAAGAAGCATGGGGAGGTGATAAGTACTGGTAAGTGTAGCTTTACTTGCATTGGTGAGAGCACTATAAAGAAGCGTGCGGAGGTGATAAGTACTGGTAAGTGTAGCTTTACTTGCATTGGTGAGAGCACTATAAAGAAGCGTGAGGAGGTGATAAGTACTGGTAAGTGTAGCTTTACTTGCATTGGTGAGAGCACTATAAAGAAGCGTGGGAGGTGATAAGTACTGGTAAGTGTAGCTTTACTTGCATTGGTGAGAGCACTATAAAGAAGCGTGGGAGGTGATAAGTACTGGTAAGTGTAGCTTTACTTGCATTGGTGAGAGCACTATAAAGAAGCGTGGGAGGTGATAAGTACTGGTAAGTGTAGCTTTACTTGCATTGGTGAGAGCACTATAAAGAAGCGTGGGAGGTGATAAGTACTGGTAAGTGTAGCTTTACTTGCATTGGTGAGAGCACTATAAAGAAGCGTGAGGAGGTGATAAGTACTGGTAAGTGTAGCTTTACTTGCATTGGTGAGAGCACTATAAAGAAGCGTGAGGAGGTGATAAGTATTGGTAAGTGTAGCTTTACTTGCATTGGTGAGAGCACTATAAAGAAGCGTGAGGAGGTGATAAGTACTGGTAAGTGTAGCTTTACTTGCATTGGTGAGAGCACTATAAAGAAGCGTGGGGAGGTGATAAGTACTGGTAAGTGTAGCTTTACTTGCATTGGTGAGAGCACTATAAAGAAGCGTGAGGAGGTGATAAGTACTGGTAAGTGTAGCTTTACTTGCATTGGTGAGAGCACTATAAAGAAGCGTGGGAGGTGATAAGTACTGGTAAGTGTAGCTTTACTTGCATTGGTGAGAGCACTATAAAGAAGCGTGGGAGGTGATAAGTACTGGTAAGTGTAGCTTTACTTGCATTGGTGAGAGCACTATAAAGAAGCGTGGGAGGTGATAAGTACTGGTAAGTGTAGCTTTACTTGCATTGGTGAGAGCACTATAAAGAAGCGTGGGAGGTGATAAGTACTGGTAAGTGTAGCTTTACTTGCATTGGTGAGAGCACTATAAAGAAGCGTGGGAGGTGATAAGTACTGGTAAGTGTAGCTTTACTTGCATTGGTGAGAGCACTATAAAGAAGCGTGGGAGGTGATAAGTACTGGTAAGTGTAGCTTTACTTGTTTTGGTGAGATCACTATTAAGTAGTGTGTGCAGTTGATAAGTACTGTTAAGTGTAGTTTTACTTGCATGGCTGAGAGCATTATAAAGAAGCGTGGGAGGTGATAAGTACTGGTAAGTGTAGCTTTACTTGCATTGGTGAGAGCACTATAAAGAAGCGTGAGGAGGTGATAAGTACTGGTAAGTGTAGCTTTACTTGCATTGGTGAGAGCACTATAAAGAAGCGTGGGGAGGTGATAAGTACTGGTAAGTGTAGCTTTACTTGCATTGGTGAGAGCACTATAAAGAAGCGTGGGGAGGTGATAAGTACTGGTAAGTGTAGCTTTACTTGCATTGGAGAGACAGTTTTTGGCTCTATAAAACATTCCTAGTTATTGATGTGTTTTTCTTCTGCAGTTTTGTATATGCAGGTTGACTTAAGGTAATCATCCACTATCATCCCTAATTATTTGCTATGAAAAGTGACTTCAGTGGTTGTATTATCAGGAGAGAGAAGACTTTAGATCTTGTTTTTCATTAGAGAGAGATTTGGAGGGAAAAAGTATTTGTTTTTTTATGAACTATGAGTTACAAAATCATGTTTCAGTAGCTGTTAAAGCCTCCTGAGTTTTTTTTGGGAGGTGTGTCACATTGTCAGATATGCAAATAAGCATGCATAGTACACTGTGCAATAGTGCAAATTATTTAACTTTGTATTGTAGATTAAATTATAATATTTTTTATCTCTTGTTGAATTCTTTCCTCATCTATTATACTCTTGTTCTTAATTCTTAATTTGTTAATAAAATTAGTTCTTTGTGAAAAAAATCAGTTTAAAAAAAAGGAATCATGTAAGTCTGCTTATCTATAGTTATCTGATTTGTCCCCAAGTTGACCATATTTAGTAAAATTGAACAAGAGCTTCAATAGACAATTTCCTTAGCCTTCTCTGAAAACTGTTTTGCAAGATTTATGCCATAAAGCTTATCTAATAAAAATACCTGCTCATAAAAGACATAAATGTGTTTCTTCATATCCTCTTTGACATTTAAGATTAACTTAAATAAATAACCAGCAATAACTCCTTTAAAACATGCCATTGGCAAGCAAAAGAGATGCTCTTGTCATCATTCTTAATCCAGGAATTATTATTTGCTGTTAAAATTTCTTTAGAATATATATAAAAATATTTCCTTATTATCAATAAAATATCTTCTCCTGGCTTTCTTAACTAAAACTCTAACATCAAAAGAAATGGTGAATGATCTTTTAAAAATCTGAGAAGAATATTTACTGTTTGCACGCTATGAATTAGTCTTATCAAAAACAAATATATAATCCAGTTTTGAACCCCTTTTAAAATTAGTGAAAAAAGTATAGCCCTCAGAATTAAAATTTTTATAATGCCATTAATCAATAAGGGCATGTGTTAACAAAAAGTCATTCAACAATTTAAGTTCTTTTGGAGGTTCTATTAAAATCCACATTAAAATCTCCAGTGATGAAAATTATTTATGAGTTTAAATAGCTTAACCCAATTGTAAGTTCTTGTAGAAACCACTGAAATGAGCTAGACAGAAGCTATATGTAATTCAATACTTCCTATTTGATTAAATTATAACACTGACTCTTGACTGATTACCTGAAATCTATTTTAAAGAAATAATACAGCAACTCTTCATGATTTATCAATTGAATTGATAAACACTTTTTTTAACATTCTTGTAAAAAAATTAAATTTAAATTATTATACTCTAACCCTCTTGCAAACATGAACTTTTAGAGTTATTATATTTCAAAAATGTCAGTAAATGTCTTATTTTCATGGAACTATTAATTCCATTTACATTATAGGTTGTTGTTGTTGTTGGTCTTTTGGCTTTTCCCGGTTAGTGGTCACCACAGCGGAACTCCGGTCCGCTAATGATTGGCAGTAGATTTTCACGAATGCCAAGGTGCCAGCTCGACGTTCAACCTTCAATGAAGGCACGCCCATTTACGCATGTCTTTCGAACGCCCACCCAACCACGGGGAAGACACGCAGACTCCACACAGAAGGTACTCCCCGCACTCCAGCCGAGAATCGAATGGGAGAACCTCTTGCTGTGAGGCAATAACGTTACTGCTGCACCACCACGGATGTCATTCACATTATAGGTATTTTTCTCATTTAAACATGTTACAACCATAATAAAGTAATAACAGTAGAAATAGTATCATTGAACCCCAAAAATATCCTGGAGGAACTACCCCTCTACAAAAAAAGGATTATGCTGTAAAGATCAAAACAAAATATTGCAATATAATATTCAACATTTCCATCATGGAACTCCACGTCAATGAGCTATTGCAATGCATTATTGGCCTGTAGTTCTTGCCATGCATCCCCAGGTGAAACAGACTTAAATAACATGTCTTTATAAGTAACTTGAAATAATGTCAGGAAAGAGGAATCTAGAAGTAATAACTCTCTGCAAAAGATTTTTTCTTATTTTCTACAAATGTCCTTTTTCTGGAGAATTTATGGTGGTAAACTCTGAAAAAATCTTACAGGAACTTGATTAAATAAAAGTTGTAACTACATCAATGTATAAAAGGAAAATAAATGAAACTTCTTGTAGTTCAAGCACTCAATTTATTATAAAACACCCATACATTCTAGCACCTCAGCTAAAGACTTCAATGGAGAATAAAAGTATAAAAAAATTATTAGCCTGAAAAAGCAGACTAATAGTTTCTTGAAAAGGCTGAGTGGAATCCATAAGCTTCAGGATGCCTATTACACAGAAATTGACATCTAAGACTTCCTCTTGTAAACCAGAGACACCTGCCTGAAATTTACAGGTGTTAGCCTTAACTGACTCAAATGTACTTGTTAAACCAGAAACAAAATCTACTTCTGATTGTACACATGAATCGTTAAGGCAAGTTCATAGGTTCATAGATTAGTACTAAGCTAACTGCCCTTGCGAGCCATTTTAAGCCTAGCCAATTATCCCTTGTGAGACTCAAACCCTGCAACTTATGCTTGCAAGGCAAACACCTTACCTTGCACCAGTTGTTAATATGGCTAAACCAATGTTGGAGTAATTGTGAGTGATTGGAAGATCAAAGACCACAATCCAAACATGGGACAGAAATGTTAGCCTGAAGGTCTGAGAACAGATGCCAAACAGGAGATAGCCCAGTGATGAGCCCCATGGTTCACCACTGGTGAGCCCTGTGGTTCACCACTGGTGAGCCCCATGGTTCACCACTGGCGAGCCCCATGGTTCACCACTGGTGACTCAACTTTCAGAAGTGGCATTTAAAACTCTAGCCACGTTTGCTCTGTCAGACAAATCAAAATACACATAAAATCATACCGGAGGCTCTAAATAAAACACTGCAAAAGCAAAAGTTATTTCATGTTTTTGATTGATTAGAAGTTGCTTAATTTGAGACACTTCTTGCATCAATTTGGCAAGTGACTGAACATTTTTTACTAAGATTATCTAGTTTTCTAGTGACATTTTGTCCCCAGCTAGGAGCTATTGAACTGTTATTTGGTGATGTACTAACTGGGTTCATATTTGACTGAAAAGTTCTTTGTTTACAACAGTAGTAAGATGCAAGTCTGAATTTAAAATACCTTTAACATACCTTCAAAAGAAGAGTTTTCTGAAGTAAATCCTTCCTTTTGAGACACTGGTAGTTCTTTGCTTGGTTCCTCCAAATGAGAAGAAGTATTGGCAAAGGATTATTTGATCACACTTCCATTCCTGAACAGTACTAGATTATCTTCCATTGATATATATATATATATGTGGGTCTACTTCTATTCGCTGACAGCCAATTTCACTGAAACCCATTTGGTCGACAGCTCATTTCATTGACAAAAGTATTCAAGGCAAAAACCTGGGATTTGCCCCCCTCCCCACTGTTGTGCGACTGTGGAGTTGTTATATATAGTTGGGGGGTGTGGGGGGCGCAGCCCCCCACCTAGAATGTTTGTCGATGAAATGAGCTGTCGACCAAATGGGTTTCAGTGAAATGGGCTGTCAGCGAATAGAAGTAGACCCATATATGTATATATATATATATATATATATATATATATATATATATATATATATATATATATATATATATATATATATTGTATGTAGCTAATTCAGAATATAGTTTAAATAAGTTTTTAAAATCTGCCTTTGGCTCAGAATCTGACTGCTGGTGGAAATCAGCTGTCCAAACTTTCTCTGCAACTGTTACCTTTTTCTGTGTCACTGCTGCTGCTGACTTTGTTGAGGACCTTTGCATAAATGTTTCCTCCTTTGCTGTACAGTGAACTGGCAGAAATGACATTTAGTCCAAAAAGCTCCCCAAACATAGCAATAGCATTCTTGCAAAAAAAAAAGAATAAGTCATCAGAGCCAAGACATATAAGAACACCACTGAAAGCCACCATGGCTCTCTATGATATTCACTCATACAGCATCATGCGCCACTACTCCCAACAGGCTGTTCCCCTCCAATAATATTTGCAGATTTAGACAAAAGCAAAAATACATCTTTAAACCACCAAAACATATTTTTTTAATACACACCAGAGAAGGCTTTGTCCCTGATGCCCAGAGAGAAGCAACTGTAACCCTTATGCCTAAAATTGATAAAGAGTAAATGTCATTAACAATCATACACCTATCCATTATTCTGAAACTTATGTAATGTTTTGTAAGGGTTATACTAGACATAATGTCACTTATACTTATTGCCTGTTGGGCCATTAAGTAACACGGTTTTATAGAGACATAATTGAAGCAGTTATCAGCAGTATTCCTGTTCATATCATATAATTGGCTCTATCTATGGTCATTGACTCCAACCTCTGAAACCAAGAAATTACCAAATTCAGAATTTTATAACTCTGAGACACTTTTATGTGTCTTTTAAACTGTCTTGTGTTCAGGAAATATAGAGTAAGGTTAAATAATATTTATTCTGCTTCTAATATCATATAAAGAGGTGTTCTACAGGATTCTGATAACAGTCTTTTTTATTCAACATTTGTAGACTAACATTCATATTATCACCACAGATATAAACATCAGAATTTGAAGATGATGCTAAGGTAGGGTCAGTTGTTAATGTTATTCAGGTTAAGATAAAAGTGCAGAATTATCTTGACTCCTTGGGTTACGTTTAATGGAATAGGTTTAAGTATCAAAAAGTGCATAACACTGTACTCTGGCAACAATAATAATCAATACTCTTAAATACAGTTAGGCATTATTCTTTAGTACAAAGACTGCATATGTCATGCATTGTTTGGTAAACTCTCCCTAGGTATGTCTTTTTCCTTTTTCTAACATATTTTATTTACATATATAAAGTTTAGTGCATAGCAGCATGGCACATTCGATGTAAATCATATTTACTTAGCATTTTAGCATATTCTGTCATGTAGAAATATATTGCTTTACAGTAATTTACAGTGTTTTTCTTTCAAAAACGCAATCGTAGATTCATACTGCTGTTGCTTTAAGAGATGTGTATATTTAATATGCAAATTGGTTCAATGATATGCACTTTTTGCTCTTTTGGCAGTCTTCAATTAATATGTCTTTTTCTCAGACTAAGCTGAAGATCCCTTATTTGTTTACACAATAAGACTCAGTTTAGAATGTTTAAAAGCTTAGGATAAAAAATAAATAAATAAGCTATGGAATCACTGTCTGACACTTCACTGCACAGCACAAGCGGGTTCCGGGGCTGAGCTTCTTGTTTGGTGTTTAGTTGATCAGAGAAAGAAAACAGTAAGTTTACCTGCTTTGCATAGTCATTTATTTAAGGGGTCTATATCACGTGGTCGAAAGCTAATAATAGCGAACAACCACAACTTCAAAAAACTCAAAGTTGTTATTGTGGGGTTGCACTACAGTGTAGATAGGGGTATTTGCCCTTTCCTTACTGTAGTGCTATCTTGGAGTTGGTGTATATATATATATATATATATATATATATATATATATATATATATATATATATATGGGGTGTGGGGTGCAGCCCCCCACAATTAAAACTTAGAGTTCCGGTGTTTTCAAAGTTGTGGTCATTTGCTATTATTAGCCTTCGATCATGTGATATAGACCCTTATTTAAGGGAAGTTTATCAAATCTCATAAAATATGCATACAGTTAATTATTTACTTTTAGTGATAGGTTCTTTAATAGCAGAGTGAACAGAGCACAATGTATAGTGCCATAAAGCTGTGCAAACAGATTCAGCATGTTATGTAAGGTTAAAAATTCTGAACACATTTTCCTGACTAAACAAGATATGCACATTAATAAAAACAAAGTGGAACAAAATAGAAATTAAACAAAATAACTTCCAAAGGACAAACCAATTATATTATTATTAATATTAATAATTAATATTAATATATTCACCATAAAACTTCCTCAGAATCTTTTTACAAAATGTTTCATACCATTTAAATACTATCCAGGCTTTACCCCAAAAAACACACACAACCAATCAACTACGATTCAAAGCACATACACCCAATGAAATGCAATATTTAAATTAGTTTGAAAAATCTCAAAAAATAAGCATTTCCTGGTATTCATGGCCAATCATTAAACACTAAAACCAAGCCAATCGTAGATCTTAATGGCTTTTTTTACCAATCAGAAAATAGAAGCAATAATAGATCGTGACTGCCTTTTTCCACCAATCAAAAAAAAAAAAAAAAAAAAAAAACAGTGTCAAAATGCATTGTCAAAAAGTTATGTTCCCAAACAGGATCCCATCCAAATGCTATCCAGGCTGGAGCCTGGTTAGCTTCTAAAGTCAGACAAGATTGGGCACATTTATTCTAAACTAATGAGTCCCTCCCAAAATAAAACATTTTATATTGATCATATCATTTTATCTTGGCAGTCAATCTGCCATACATGCTATTTGTCATCTAGAGTCACAGCATTCCAAATGAACCTTACAATCACCTTCTAAAGCCTGGATTGTTAGAGACTCAATGACAAAGAATGTATACTTCCTAAAAATTTCACAAATCAAAGTGTGTTTAGCCGATGCTTTGTTTGCATTGTGTTTTCTGATGGCTAAATTATGTTCATAAGTCCTATGTTTTAAACATCTCAGTGTTTTACCTATATAAAAACTTGAACATGAGTCACATAAGGCCAAATTAACTACTCCAATGGAAGTGCAGTCATACCTTTTCTTAGTAAAAACTATGTTGCGAGCATTCAATATAATACTTGAACTATTTGCTATATATTGTTACTGTTTACATCATCTACACCTGCATGTGCCTGTCCTTCCCCTTACTATTGTATTGTCTGTGGTTTTTATATTGTATATCTTTTTGTAAATAAACAATGGCTTTGAACCTAGTATCTGAGTCATGTCTCTGTTCCCCAGAATACATCTCCAATTAACTGTCAAGATGTTTTTTATAATGTTCATATCTGTAGATATAGGAAGGGGAAAGGCATTCCTGAAACCAGTCTTGTTGTTATTCTGGACTATAGGCATGACTGAAGAACCTGATGACAGTTGAGGCTCGACTTTGTATCGGATAGGTCTTGTCCTGTCCATTCTGAGTAATAACACTTCTTGATCAGTTTTATTTAACCAATCACTGGTGTAACCTCATTCAAGAAAGTAACCCCTTAGAGTAACAAATTCATTGTTGAAATATTCATCTTCACTAGTCAATGTACTAAGTCTGATATACTGACCCTTTACAACACTTTTATTCATGTGCTGAGGGTGCAAACTGTGTTTGTGTAAATATTGGTTGACAAAACTACCTTTATGGTAAATCTGGCTTTGAATGCATCCCTTATCTGGTACAAAAGTCAGGGTCACATCAAAATAATTAATTGACTTGGCAAAACCACATTTAGTGAATTTCAAAAAACTTGTACTCGTGTTCAAGTCATTGAGAAGCAAATTAAATTCATAATCTTTTCCATTCCATATGAAAATCAAATCACTGATGTATCTTTGATAAAATAACACTTTGTTGAACAGCAGATATTGTTTTAACTCTTGTTTCTAAAGTGCCATTACCAAATTTGCAAAAGCTGATGCAACTTTGGCCCCATCGCAAGATCATTTTCTGTTTATAATGGTTTCCATCAAACCAGAAAAAATTGTCCTCCAGTACCAGAGATAATGACAAACACATGGAGGTTATAATGTTCACATTCAAATTTGAGAAAGATGACAAATATTCCCTTATGGCTTCTATTCCATCTTGTTGATCTTTATACATGTAAAGGGACACAACATTCAAAGATGCAAAATGCCAATCTGCAAAACATGCCTAATGTTTTTTTAATAATTCCAATAAATGCCATGAATCTCCAAGATAAAACTCCGAGGACTGAGCTGTTAGATTGAAAATATAATCTAGATATGCTGAAACCTGTTCAGTCTTGTAGTTCCATGTCGATACCACTGGTCTAAAAGATTGATTCAAGACATGTTTGTGCACTTTGGGAATTCCAAATAGCTTTGCCATTTGAGGTAACTCAACCTTCATATATTCATAAATCTCACAATCCAAATCCTCACAAAGGAGAAGTTCATCCAAAGTACTGTCTATCATGAAAAAGCATTTCAACACCTGAATTTTATTAGTTTTTTCATAACACTGAGTGTCAGATAACAACTGTTCCATTGGTTTATTATATCTACTGCTGTCCATGATCACTAAAGTCCCACCTTTATCTACTCTCATAATACAAATGTAGCTATTAGATGACAATTCAATTAGGGCTTTTCTCTCAGAACAGCTTAAATTGTATATCATGGATTTTTTTGCCCACTTGGTTCCTAAAATCATACTCAGCATACTCTTGAAAAACTTGCAACATGTTATGTAAAACTGGATTGCAAGTACTTCTTTTGTGTAGTTTCCTTAAGTCTTCTTGATACTGTAGAATATCATGTAAGATGTAACTTAAATTTAGTTTTCTCAGGTATAATCTAAAATCAACAATGGTATCAGTCAGACTTATAGGTTGTGTGGAAATAAAAGAAAGTCCTTTCTCTGGTACTTTAAAATGCTCGGGACATAATGTTGTAGAACTAAGATTCAAGACCACTGAAACAAAATCTGAATTTGATATTTCCGTGAGTGAATTTAATGCTTCCAACAATGTTTCCCTTTACCTCTCCCTTTGCCTTTGAATCCCTCTTTGGCATCACTTTGGGGTTCAATAATCACCCAGAAAATTTGTTAAGTCAGGGGTCAGAGACAAAATGGGGGGGGGTCTGTAGATATACTGGGGGTTTCTTGTATTCCAGATGATTGATTTTCATTCAAAATGATGTTAGTATCATTGTTGTTGTTGACCCCCACATTAATTTTGTCCAAAACTGGTGGTGAAGTGTTGTTTTTAGTCACCAACTGGCTAATGGCATAAGCAGAACCATTTTTATATGACTTTAAATCCCTTTGAAGCTTACCCCTTTTCCTATTGACAATAGTGGCTTCATGTCATTCCACTTTACCAGCAATTCGATTGTATAATGATTGAAAGTGGGAAAAACTCTGATGGGATGTCTAACTTTATTAGAACAATCAGTTATAAGCAAACTCAAAACTTTTAAGCCAGTCTCATTGAATAAAGTGACCAAATCTTTGAATAAGCCACTGTTGTAAACAACATCATTCAGAAATTTTGAAATTCACAAACCAAGTGGTAAACACTTGAGTTTAACACAGTCTTCCAAATAGAAAATGCCATATTCCCAAGATTTATATTGGTCACAAGATATACACATTAACAATTTCATATAAATTACAAAACTCTCTTATGGAAATATAATGGCCAAAGACGTATTTAAGTTATATTTTAAGATGGGTATTATTATTATTATATTTATGTGTGACTATTGCTTGTTTTAAAATGCTGACTCATATGTAGCGTTATCTTTCTATACAATTGTTCGCTTGAATTTTTCTCTCCCCCTTTCACAGTGTTAAATTTTATATTTTATCTTGATTATACAAAGAATGTGTTTAATATCTATGGATGAAACTTCTTAGGATTTTGTCTTGACAAAAAGAAAGCCTTATTTGCATTTTAATTGTGATAGTAGAATAGTATTTTGTTTGTTTTAAATGACAACCTGGGAAGTCGGAAATGTAGCCATTAGAAACACTTAGGTTGATCAAAAGCGTTCTTGGGTTTCTGCTGGTTTCAAAGGCAGCAACCTTAGTATTTTAGCTACAGATTAGTTGTCTGGGCCCTGCATTTTAATAACTCTTTATGAAGAAACTGTTCTTTTAGCTGTACAGTATTGATAGTCCATATTAATTAAAGCAAGAATGGATATGCTTTGACCATTCATACAGGGTTGTTTAAACAATGTGACTGAAATCTCCCATGTTTTATAATAAATATTCTAGAATATAGAATGTTAACACTCTAGAGAAAGCCAATAATGTGCATGTTAGGGAGAGTTTGAATTCTAGCAAGTAGTGCAGTAGAGCCATTGACAAGTTATTTATTGTCTTTCAGGATTTCATCCCCAACCCCATCCCCACATTCATCTGCCTATTGTGTCACTCTGATTAGGTTACTAAAACAAGATAGTGTTTTGAGGCTTTTGGAAAACTGGGATAGTACCAGTCTGATTAGGTTACTAAAACAAGATAGCGCTCTGGGTCTTTTGGAAAAATGGGATAGTCTCCTGAAATATGGCCACCTTTTGTACAACTCTTCTGTTATCTCCTTCCGCAGTAATGTCTGAACATAAGCTTGGATCCCCTTTTTAAACTCCCAAAAGCTCATACAACAAACCCACTGAATTTAAGGACAACAAACATGTTAACCTTAACCTACTAAGTGATGTAATATCAAAATTCACTTTTGATTACACCTCCTCTGACCTTAATATAGCAACAAACTTCTCTAAGGATTTCTACACCCATTTACAAAATGCATAAAGCTAACAGTCCCTAAAGGAACCACCTATCATGAGAAATTCAAAAACACCACCATCCGCTATAAAAAATGTACTGTGCAACAAAAGAAAGATACTCCTTAAGTCATTTACTAAATCCAAATCTATTTTTTAAGGATAATATCAAAAGCATTAAAGCATTATAAAAAAAACTGAAGACTATAATTCCAGCTAAAGGAGTCCATGAACTAATATCTGAAGACAAAGATGATAACAAATCCTTTGTTTGCTATATTAGAAAACTAAAAAGCAGTACCATGCATTGCTCAGAACTTATTCTTAATGATACCTCCTATTTTGACCCAAATGATATTGACAATATCCTTGTGAACAAATTTAGTGCTAACGTCACCCCTTAGACTTCCATTCAAAGCCCCAAAATATCTGAATTACTAGCACTACAGATGCAATGTTTGCTCTGAGAGTGTTGTTGGAGTAATACAGAGAAGGTCAGAAGGAGTTGCATTGTGTCTTTGTGGACTTAGAGAAAGCATATGACAGGGTGCCTAGAGAGGAGTTGTGGTATTGTATGAGGAAGTCAGGAGTGGCAGAGAAGTTAGTAAGAGTGGTACAGGATATGTACGAGGGTAGTGTGACAGCGGTGAGGTCTGCAGTGGGAGTGATGGATGTGTTTAAGGTGGAGGTGGGGTTACATCAAGGATCAGCTCTGAGCCCTTTCTTATTTGTAGTGGTGATGGACAGGTTGACAGATGGGATTAGACAGGAGGCCCTGTGGACTATGATGTTTGCAGATGACATTGTAATCTGTAGTGAGAGTAGGGACCAGGTTGAGGAGACCCTGAAGAGGTGGAGATATGCTTTATAGAGGAGAGGAATGAAGGTCAGCAGGGCTAAAACAGAATATATGTGTGTAAATGAGAGGGAGGGTAGAGGAATGGTGAGGATGCAGGGAGTAGAGTTGGTAAAGGTGGATAAGTTTAAGTACTTGGGATCAACAGTTCAGAGTAATGGTGAGTGTGGAAGAGAGGTGAAGAAGAGAGTACAGACAGGGTAGAATGGGTGGAGAAGAGTGTCAGGAGGGATTTGTGACAGACGAGTACCAGTAAGAGTAAAAGGGAAGGTCTACAAGAGGGTAGTGAGACCAGCTATGTTATATGGGTTGGAGACGGTGGCATTGACAAAATGGCAGGAGTCAGAGCTGGATGTGGCAGAGTTAAAGATATTAAGATTTGCACTGGGTGTGACTAGGATGGACAGGATTAGGAATCAGTATATTAGAGGGTCAGCTCAGGTTGGACAGTTTGGAGACAAAGCAAGAGAGGTGAGATTGCGTTGGTTTGGACATGTGCTGAGGAGAGATGCTGGGTATATTGGGAAAAGGATGCTAAGGATGGAGCTGCCAGGTAAGAGGAAAAGAGGAAGGCTTAAGATAAGGTTTATGGATGTGGTGAGAGTGGATATGCAGGTGGTTGGTGTGACAGAGCAAGATGCAGAGGACAGGAAGAAATGGAAACAGATGATCCACTGTGGCGACCCCTTACGGGAACAGCCGAACGAAGATGATGACTTACTCCCTCAATTATCTCTAAAGATCACTTACTGAAAATGCTACCCAAAGCCAAAACAATTTCCTTCATGTGCCCTGATAATATACCTGTTGCTTAATTAATAGAGTTGAACATATCCTTGCAGACTCACTCCTCAAACTGGTCTTGTCTCCGATGAGTGGTGTAAGTGGTGTACAGCAGTGGTGATGTCCCTCCACAGGGGTAGGCTTACAACTAATCTGGGGATTTACAGACATATTAGCCTTACAAGTCTCATCTGCAAAGTCATAGCAAATACTACATGAGAATAAAATAATAAAAATGTACTGCTCGAAATAAGCATCTGAGAGGTATGAGTAAACAATCCAAAAACAGGTATAGAACCCTAACAGACAATAACAATGGCTGATAATTAAAAACTCAAAATTATTTTATTTCAATACAAATAAAAACAAGTGAGCACTTTTGCATTCTTCACAAATGCTTTATCAGACTTAAAGCATTTACATGAATGAACAAGATTTAAAAAAAACAACTAACCAATCAATGACCATTACATAGTGGTTGGAAGTGGTCTACAATGTCAACATTGGTAAGCGTAATCTTATATAATGAGTAAAATTCAACTGTATAAAAGTAAGAACTAAGTTTAAAAGATAATTCTAAACAGTGTCACATAGTAAAATAAGGATCACTATGTGAAACCATGATTGTAAATCTTGCTTCTGCTCAAAACATAGGCAAACAAACACAAACCCATAACAAATGAGCGAGGTCCCAAGGAAACATACCAAGCATCCCAGGGTCAATATTAAAACCAACAAAGAATTGACATAACACCATATTTAAAATTCAAGAAATAATAACTCGGGTGCATAACTTTGTGGATAAAACATAAGAACTCCTTACCTACATCTGCTAAGTCATCAGTCAAACAAACCATAGAAGACAGTTGTAATGACCTTCTAATTTAAAGCCAAATTTCACTCATCTGTTTCCCCAGGGAGCAAAGATTATAAGAAAGAGAGAGAGTACAAAATACACAATCAGGTGAAACCATTACATTAAATAGGAAATAATGCACTATCAACTAAAATATAAATGGAGTATGTAATATTTGAAACTTTGCCCGAAACTCAAGAACTAGAATAAAACAAAAAACGAATCGAATTATGTCTGAAATCATGGGCCCATTCTGACTTAAAAATGCCCATTCATAAAGTTATATGTCACTTGAATAATTCAGATGGAACTTATCTATAACTCATAAACCTAACAAAAAAGAGAACCTTAGTGCATCAGGGATCTATCCTTTAGGAAGGGCTTCAGAGACATGGCATCATTAAGGCTAAAAAATTTGTTGGCTTGTAGAAGTTTGATCCACCTCTACTCTATCGATTCTGTCCTATTTAATGTGAGAATCTATAAATTCTACCAGTGGTAGGATGTGTAAAAAGATTGCTGTTGGCAATGTTTTGGCATATATTACATTGCCTGCAGCTAAATGTTCCATGTCTCTGTTTGAATGTTGACTGTCTAGATTGCATATTATATTATAACAAATCCTCCTCTTGATTGATTTACAATTCCTATATGCAATCCTAGGATGTGATACCATCACTGTACGTATGTTGCCATTGGATAATAAAATGTCCCAATTCCTATTAATTATATCTAAAACATTCCTATTGTCAGACGTAAAAGACAAAAGCAATCTACATTCATTGGACTGAATGGAACGATTCTTTGTGTTAGAACATTTGAGCTTTCTAGAAAAATATGGTCTCACTTTATTCTTCCTTTCTGCCGCAATTAAGCACATATTATGTTCACTTTCTTTAATATTATACTCCCTTGCTTATAAAATCACTCATTGCTTGCTTAGATAACATAGCTAGATCTTCATCATTATTAGTTAGATGTGCAAGCCATAAGGTTTGCCATTTTAGAATATTCTTAAAAATATACAATGGATACATGCTATATCTATCTAGCAAATTGTTCCGCCAACATAGTTTCCTAAAAATTCTAGTAAATATCTGACCTTCTTTCTTGCTTACAGTTACATGTAGAAAACTAATTTTGTCCATCGAAGCTTGCATGGTAAACTTCAAAAAAGTGGTAGTGGAATTAATATAAGTTAAATACTTGTTCAAAGTTTGTTGGTTCCCAGTCCATATGACAAATATGTAGCCTATGAAATGTTTATAATAGCAAATATTGTTCCTGAAGGTTTCACTATTCAGGGAATTGTTTGTCTCCCACTGTGTCATCACAAGATTAGCATAAGAGTTTGCACAGGGTGTGCCCATCACAGCCCTGTTCTTCTGTGCATAGTAGGTGCCCTCGAAGACAAAAATGTTGTTTTCTATTACCACTTCCAAAAACATACAAATGAAATTAATATTGCTGGAAGAATAACTTGAATGTACTGACAAATAATCTTTCACAAAACCTATCCCCGTCTGATTGGGGATAGAAGTGATAGTCTCCTCACACAAAACCTATCCCCGTCTGATTGGGGATAGAAGTGATAGTCTCCTCACACAAAACCTATCCCCGTCTGATTGGGGATAGAAGTGATAGTCTCCTCACACAAAACCTATCCCCGTCTGATTGGGGATAGAAGTGATAGTCTCCTCACACAAAACCTATCCCGTCTGATTGGGGATAGAAGTGATAGTCTCCTCACACAAAACCTATCCCGTCTGATTGGGGATAGAAGTGATAGTCTCCTCACACAAAACCTATCCCGTCTGATTGGGGATAGAAGTGATAGTCTCCTCACACAAAACCTATCCCGTCTGATTGGGGATAGAAGTGATAGTCTCCTCACACAAAACCTATCCCGTCTGATTGGGGATAGAAGTGATAGTCTCCTCACACAAAACCTATCCCGTCTGATTGGGGATAGAAGTGATAGTCTCCTCACACAAAACCTATCCCCGTCTGATTGGGGATAGAAGTGATAGTCTCCTCACACAAAACCTATCCCCGTCTGATTGGGGATAGAAGTGATAGTCTCCTCACACAAAACCTATCCCCATCTGATTGGGGATAGAAGTGATAGTCTCCTCACACAAAACCTATCCCCGTCTGATTGGGGATAGAAGTGATAGTCTCCTCAAATGTGGCCACCTTTTGTACAACTCATGTGGTATGTCCTTTCCCAGTGATGTCTGAACATAAGCTTGCGATCTTCTTCTTTAAACTCCCAAAATCTCATACAACAAATCCCACTGAACTTAACAACAAACATGTTAACCTTAACCTACTAAGTGATGTAATATCAAAATTCACTTTTGATTACACCTCGTCTGACCTTAATATAGCAGCAAACTTCACTAAGAATTTCTACACCCATTTACAAAATGCATAAAGCTAACAGTCCTTAAAAGAACCACCTATCATGAGAAATCCGCTGTAAAAAATATACTGTGCAACAAAAGAAAGACATTCCTTAAGTCATTTACCAAATCCACATCCATTTTTTCAAGGATAATCAAAAGCATTAAAGCATTACAAAAGCCCTTATACTGAGCATTGACCAGACCAGTTGTGTATCACATCCTCACTAAACATATCAGATAGAATGATCCCAAGGATTCTGAACCAAAAAGATGACAGCTCTATCCCTGAGTTACCAAGAGAGGCTGGAAGCTCTATCTCTTTATTCATTGTCTTATAGACTTTTGAGGGGGATCTCTTTCTCTATTATCATGCCATTAGAAACCCAATTCTCCTGGAAATCTTGTTTCTTAGCAAGTCCAGTATAACCATTGATACTAAAATCATGGACCTAAATCTCACCAACATAGTGCAGAAATAGGTTTATATGTATTGTCTCTCAAACCTTTGGAATAAAATCTCCCTGCAAGTTAAATAGTGCAACTCACTATCTTCCTTTAAACAGAAACTAGATGACTGGATGGGCATCCACAAGCTTACACCAGGATTGACTGTTATGACTCTCCTAGAGAAAGGAAGTGCAGTCTGACAGGTTTCTGGCACGGTGAGAATTGTTATGAGACTCAGCCATGAGACACTTGGCATATCTCTTCATTTTTGAAGCTACTCCATTAATGATGATATTCTATCTGTATCTGACAGTTTAAGGGACATGTCCATTATGCTGGATAGATTCTTGATATGCATATATGGTGTCAATATTGTAAAAAGGAAGAGTTACTTGATCGTTAATGATATTTTCTAACAATGTATTCTAGAGACCCTGAGGATCTCTTAACCCTTTTTAAAACAATAATAACAGCTGTTCTAGAATATGACATTTATTTTGTATTTTATACTAAAATAATTGCTGAGTGTTATAATATGGCATATACTGACATAGGAAATGAAGTAACATTGAACATATTTGCATACATGTTTTATGAAGACATGAGTGTAGTCTTCAAATGTTTAAAAATAACTCACCAGTCAGCATGATGGCATGTGTAAGCAACTCATATCGTATTCATGATAACAACTGATGAAAATTCAACAATGGACTATAAACCCAAAAGAAATTATTTTAACATCATAACTATTAGATTATAGAATTCACTTCCTTTCAGCATGGCAGGTTAACATAGTTAAAAACTAACACATTTAAACACTGAAACGAAAAATTCTTCTAAGCAATAAAATCTTTAATGCTTTATTTATTCAACTCAATGAAAGTAAAACGGTCAAATAAATAACAAGAAACAATAGAAAAGAACAGCACAAACACCAATGCAAGCATCATTAATCACTTCATTAGTTAAATTAAACATCCCCCCCCAAAAAACTGCTGAGATGCATTTCAGTATATACAATAAACACAAGGCAAAACATTGTAAACTCTTACTACTTATTTTGTTATAGTTAAATAAACAGAACAAACTTTCTAGAATAAGTTCAGTGTATGCAGTGAAATGTGTCTTTTGCTTTTAATAACTATGTTTTCTTCTTTCAAATGTCAGTTAAAGATTCATTATGGTCTCAGCAAATCAACTTATACCACCAGCAATGCTGTTTCTTCAAAGAAATGTTGAAGAAGTATGGAAGGAGATGGTGCAGAAGTTCAACTTTTAGAGCATATTCTAAGGTATGTCTGAAAATGATAAATAAAAGCTCCTGATCAAAGCTGTAAATCCAACTATATCTTTATTAAAACAACACAACTCACAGGTGTGAGCTTTCATTCATAAAAGAACAGAACTTCATCATACATTTCTGATAGCTAGTAAATAACAAATAATTCATTGCCAAGTTAATTTGAAATTTATTAGTCCCGAGTGATTTAACTGCTGAATAAAAGAAACAAGACAATCCAAAGAAATAGATCTCTTTGAATGAAAATCACAATAAAAAAGTACATTTTAAAACAATAAACCTTTATGTGGGCTAATAAAACTGAGCAAAATAAATTAAAATAAAACTTAATTTGTCTTGCTTTTAGAGGATATTTCAGATTCAGTGAGTCATTCATCCCCAGAAATTTGGAAATATTAAATTTTAATTGCCAAAAGACTTCAGGTTTCTTAAGGAGATATCCTAATCCCATCTGCTATTGTCCATTGAACCTTTTTACCAGAACATGATGTTTAAATTTCTTAAAACTTAGACATACCTCAGTATGCCTGAAAAATACATTACATCTATATTTATTGTCAGAGCTCTTAACTATTTATAAATCCTAATTCACAGCAAATGTGCAGCCTTTCCTGTGTAAAACTCTTTGCTGGCAATGCATTGACTAATATATACCACATTATTTGCAAAACATATGTAATAATCAGATGAAAGATCATCTACATAGGGACTATGTGATAGACACCTAGATTATTGACATATACTAAGGATATCTGTGTCTGGTTTTGATTGTTCCCAAAATGTATCACCAACATTAGAATAGTCTCTCTTTCTCCTATTGAAACACGGTGATGTCAGAAAAACAACCATATGCACATTATTGTTACTTCTTAACATGTTCTAATTTTCAGTAATAATACCTTAATCATGTTTGCATCAATAGTAAAAGTACTATCCACAGTTACTTGAAAACAATCCAAAGTGACTGTGAAATGCACTCCTTAGAAATGGGTGCAAATCTCCTTTTTTTTCAGAAGTAACTTCCCTGTTGACATGAACAGAGAAGTATAATGGATATCCTCTTTCAGGAATAACAATCTCAGTCCAGTACTCTTCAAAAAACATAGCTTCTTTGGTGGTTAAACTTGAATACCTTTCCAACTGCCCATCTTAACCACATTTATTTTTACATGGTAAGGAATACATGCTGTTAAAGTGCAAATTGTTGTTGTTTATCTTCTTTTTGTAGGTCTTAGTGAAAAGTCTAGTACTCTGGATTCCTATGAACACACAAAATCCAAAAATTCAGAAATAGTCATAGCTGAAGTCAAACCTGAGAAAGGCCATTGAGTTGAGAAACTCAAAAAAAATGATGTTCTAGACTGTCTTACCATAGAATGAAAAAGTTGTTAATAAAGCTGTAATAAAATAATAATAGGGGTGTATGTTCAGAATTGGTAACGTATTTTTGTTCCCATAAGGCCATTAGGTTATTGACATCATTGGCCATGCCACTCACATGCTGAATCGGTTTGCTCAAATAATAAAAAAAATATTGCTTCAAACCATATCCAATAATACATGATCATTCTAAATTCAGTTTCATGTAGCCACCAAAACATATAAAATATGTTGAAACACAGGTGCCAGTAGGAAGGTACCTGGAATAAAGAAGCTGAACCACAGCAAAGTAAAATCTTTTTTAATACAAAATGGTGAGCGCTTTTGCAATGGTAACCATTGCTTCATCAGACAGTTCATTCAAACAGCAACAGCACTTAAATACTTTAATTCATTACTAAAACAACCAATCCTACCACTCAAAGTTAATTCAGCACTCAGCAATCAATTAATTACTATGGTTACGTTTTGCCCTTAGTTAATTGATGAAGTCAGAAAAACTCTGTTTAAAAACCACATGCACAAAATGTAAAGACAAGAACATGTGGATAAATATAAATAAAATACATAAAAAGTCAATGAATAAATACCTATACTCATGTTCCCCATTTTGTAGCTACTTGTGTGCATGGGTATAAACATAAAAATATATATATATATATATATATATATATATAAATATATATATAAATATAAGCAGTACACACTCAACAACTTAATACATATATTCTGCCTAATAAATGCACATGTTGTCCACCTAGTAAATACATATGCTTTAATACATGCATCAACAAATCCTTGTCTTTAGTGATATCTATGTTAGAAGCAGCTCAAGAAATACTGTCATATTGGCCCAAAGCCCTGCATGCGTTTATGTAGTCTTCTCTTGTTAAAATAGTGTTATTATTCTTTTATTTTAAACTTCTAGATTTTAGCACTGGCTTCAATGGTACACTATCACTCAAACTCAAACCTCTATGTGCTCCTAAACGCAAAATCCATTTTACTTCCATATTTTCAGTAGTATTGACTATGTCCCCCATCCTATTGCTGACATTCTGAATATGTAAAACCTGAAACAAAAATATATGGTCATCCCCCCTTATCCAATGTATGCTTAGCCAAAGCACTATACAGTTGCCCTTTTCTAGTGCAGTAAAGGTGATCCCTTATCTGTTCCCTAAAGTGACGGCTAGTTTTGCCAACATAGAAATGGAAACATGTTGTGCAGTGAGCTACATACACTGCATTCTTAGTATTACAATCAGCAGAATTCCTTAGCTCCCATAGACTCCCCGTTTCAGGGTGCTTAAAAAGGGTCTATATTAGAACACCAAACATTCAAAATGTCGAGTGTTCTAATATCGAACCCTAGGAATCGAAAATTGAAAACATCGAACATTCAAAAAATTAGCTGTTCCAAAACACATACACACAACACAAGCACACCAAACAAACAGTAATCCACACACATACACCTAAACTTTTACACCTAACCCTACACTAAACTATACATACACCACTAACTATCCACTTACCTTAACCCAAACACTAACCCTAAGGTCCATCACTATCGCACAGTCACCTCACCCAAGCCCAAACCCTAACTCACCTACCCCACCCTAACCCTCACGTCCACACAATCGCACACTTACCTGACCAGCACCCTAACCCTAACTCACCTAACCCGCCCTAACCCTCAAATCCATACAATCGCACACTTACCTGAACCCAACCCGTAACTTTCCACCACAGCACTGAAAATACTGAAGCAACAGAAATGGACAACCAAATTCTTTCCCTAGGAAAAAAATCGTTTTTCTGTTTCTTTGATATTTTTAGTGTTCGCTGAAAACGGGTCGATATTAGAACACTCGAAATTTTGAACGTTCTGTGTTCTAATATAGACCCTTAAAAAACCTTGATTCATCTGTATAAATGCACCATGTGCATTTTCCACATCTATGGGTACTTCACTGTGCTATCCATCAGAGTAGGTATCTGTCAAAAGATTTTAATACTCTTAACATATACTGGAAGAATCACGCAGATAAAAATAAGCAAAAAGGTTTATTTTACATGCATGGAGACATGCTACAAAGTACATGGTATGTCAGCAGTCTAAATTCTGTACACTTCACATGGGTTTTTATACCCTTCCCTGCACGTGCACAGTGGCTGGTTACTAGACAAGGAATTTCAGTCAAGGCTATAATTCACATCCTGGAGCCTTAGATGGTCAGAGGTCAGGCACAAGATAAGCTTGTGCCTGGATCAAGGTATCATCTGTGCATTCCTCTTTGGTCAGCAAATTCTTTACAAGAAAAACAACTTATTTTAGCTTATTTCTTTGCACGCAATGCAGTTTCACATTTTAACCCTTACTATACATGATACAAAGATGTTGAACACAAAGATTCTTACTACATTTCCCCCCTAACAACACTTTGTATCATCAGTAATACATTTTATTCATACAGTTTTCATGACTCATGTTCTTTATATTCAGAATAATAAGCTTTAGTTGCATTGGCAGACAATACATTTGATATTATCATTCGGATGCAAGGAATGCAGCAACAACCCAACAGTAGGAATATAATGGCACCAACACATATAGCAATTAAGACATTCATAAGTACTGTTCCCCAATTTCCAAACCAATTTTGGAAAAAGTCAGTTAATGGATTTTGTCCTGGTTTTGTAAGTTTAGAAACTTGTTGTAGGATCTCCAGATGGCTGTTAATGTCATATTCGTTGTCTGTAATGAACGGACAACACTCGCAAGTACCTCCTTTTGCCGCTAGGGTGAAATCGAGCACCATACGATTCTGCAATGCTACAGTCCTTATTGCAGTTAACTCATCCATCACCAATTCTAGTGCAGAAAAAGTTGCATTGCTCAGAGTTTCTAATAATTTTGACAGTTTTCTGTGCTCCCAAATGGATATTACTGTCCCATGAGCTGGAAGAATACCAGCCCAGGAAATAACGTCATCGCCCAAGTCCATGTGTGATAGCCCCTTGCTGCTACTATGGGCCAAATCGTGGTGATAGATCCAGGATGCATCAACGCGAATTAACAGGTTTATTAACAATTTCATATTTTACCTTGGGGAAGAGAAAATGTATGTCTTATAGCTGGTGCTAAATAACCCAAAAAGCAACTGCCTGACCAATTCCTTGGTAACCATTTGTATGCTTTCCTACCACAGATAAAATAACAATTATTTACTTTAAGTGTAATATTGACTGGAACAGAGTGATTTCCTTTGTCTTGCAGCCCTTTAAACAAAAGATCATACACAGATAACATTTTTTCAAAGAAACCTTTGTCATTAACAAGCCCTGTACTATTAACAAGCACTCTTATAGGCTTGAAACCAGTGCCCATCTATTGTACAGTTATGAATTATTGTTACATTACACTGACTCCATCCAACCTTACAGTTCCATTCTGGCGACCCATGAGGGGTAATACTATTTTGTCCTTTAAGGCTACATTTGAAGTTTCAAATAGTAAATTAGTCCATGTATCATTTGGGACTGTACCTAACATTAGACCACCATGTACAGTAGGGATAGCCGTGCATATCCAACAATTTGAAACATTAAAAGACAGAGCATATGCATCATCTCTCTTTACTTGGCTAGTCTTGTTTGAAAAATAAAAACGGCCAAAACAGAAAAGTAACAATCACACTTATTAACAACAAAATTAGTTTGGAATGCTTTTGTGGGAAAGGCTACTCCCTTCCGGTATTTCTCTGCATTGCTACAATAGTCAGATATTCATACAAAACAAGATTACTACTAATCGGTGTTCCTCAGGGGAACTCAAGTTTTGTCCAGTTCAAACTATTTTACCAGTTTACAGTGTGTCAGATGGATCCACGATGTTTTTTTTTTTTATTCGGACTGCTGTAGGTGTTGCTATCAAAACCTGGTATGGACCTTCCCACTTGGGGGAGACCCACGTCTTCCTCTTGACAATTTTAATCCAAACCCAGTTCCCGGGTTTCGCTTCCAGGATCCTGTTGTTCTTCTGATCTGAAAAGCAATCATTCGTTAGAGAAGTGTTAGTTCTGGTCAGCAACAATTTCCTCATGTAATCTGCTATCTCTTCACCCCCCTTACATTCCGCAGGCAAAAAATTTTGCCACTGCGGGACGTAATAAGGTCTCCCGTATAATAGTTCAAATGGTGTGACCCCTTTTGAGGTGGGAGTGGTACTACATACAGGAGTGCCAGAGGTAAGCAGTTTATCCAAGACTGATGTGTCTTGGCCATGAGTTTACGTAACTTGCCTTTGAGAATGCCATTATGGCGTTCAACCAACCCTGCTGACTGTGGGTGGTAGGCACAATGGTGTTTTAACTCGATCTGAAAAATGGCGGCCAGCTTTTGAATAACTTGGTTTACGAAATGTGTGCCATTATCAGAATAGATGCGTGTAGGTAGCCCAAAATGAGGGATAATGTTATTTGTAAGGGCCTTGGCTACCGACAGTGCATCTGGGTGTGCTATCGGAAAAGCTTCAACCCATTTTGTAAAAGCGTCAATAATGACTAACACAAATCGCTTCTGTTGAACAGGAGTTAGTTCAATAAAATCCATGCAGATTGTGTGAAATGGATACGGAGGCAGCGGAAAAGCTGCTGGGGTGATCTACACCCCACCACCATGGTATTGTGCACAAAGCAGGCACGATAAACAAAATCGTTTAGCGTATGCTATAAAGCCCTTGGTCCAGAAAATTTGCTGGATCATTTGAACCATAGCAGCAGGACCCAGATGAGATGGGCCATGCGCCAACTAATGAGGCATATCTAAAAAGGTTTGTTGGCAAGACAGACTTATCATTTGGACCTACAAAAACTCCCTGCTTTTGAATAGCCCCATATTTAATCCATCGCTGTTTTTCCTGAACTGTACTTAATTCCTGCATTACCTGTAAAGTTTGTAGATCAAATTTATCTGTAGGGTGAAGTTCCTTCTGTGTGGTCTCGAGTGCAAAGGTAGAGGTTAAGGCTACACTTTTTGCAGTTTTGTCGGCCAGTGCATTTCCAAGTGATACTGGATCCTTGGCATTTTACAGATGGCCAGTCCCTGTGGCAGTTGGACAGCTTGTAAGAGGCTAAGGATTAAATCCTTGTGGGTTATTTCCTTTCCTGAGGCCGTAACCATTCCCCTATTTTTCCATTGCTGTGCAAAGACATGGACCGTGGAAAAAGCATACTGACTATCTGTGTAGATAGTAACTGCCTTATCCTTGTTGATGGTGCACGGTCTGGGCAAAGCAATCAATTGACAGGTTCCTGGGGAGGGGTTTTGCCTCTAGTACCTTAGTCTCAGTTGTGACTGCATACCCCACTTGTGTGATACCTGCCTCGTTCTTACGTGCTGACCCATCTACAAACAGGGTCCAATCTGAATTTGCCAAAGGTTGGTCCTTAAGGTCTGGTCTTGGTAAGACATTAGAGTGTATTAAATCTAAACACATGTGAGGGGCACCATCGTCAGCTATAGGTAACAGCATGGCTGGATTAAGAGTAGTGCATCGCTCAATGGTCATGTGTGGTTCTGATAGTAACATTGTCATGCAGGATAAGTGTCTGCTAGGAGAGAAAGGTAACTTTATCCTGTAGTAGTATTACCGCGACAGAGTCGGGTACTCATAAGGTAAGATCATGAAACAAAACTAGGGTTGCAGCCTGTGTGGCAATGATCGTGCCACTGTGTCCAATTTACTGGAATAAAAAGCTAATGGTCTCAACTTATCCCCATAAGTTTGCAACAGAACCGATGTCATAAAGCCCTGCTTACAATCTACTGTCTGAACAAAGGGTTTTGTATAGTCAGGGAAGCTAAGTGTTGCTATCAATTGTTTTACCCTAGTAAATGCCTGTATTGCCTTATCCGTCCATTGCAGCGCGCCATGTGCTGCCATGGGAAGTGTGAAAATAAGTTCCGAAGGTGGACTTACTTCCTCTGCATAGCTGGGAATCCAACTATGACAAAAATTTGTTTTTCCTAAAAATGACATCATTTCTTTTTTTTGTGCTGGGCATTGGTGCCTGTAAAATGGCTTCTTTTCTACAGATATCTAGTTGTCTACCAGCAATTGAAACGGTATAGCCTAGATGCCGTACTTCAGTTTTACAAAATTGTAATTTAGATTTATTTACCTTATGTCCCTCTTTCACCAAAAAATGCAATAACCGAATAGTTTCGGACTCACAGACAGCCTCCGTGGGTGCAGCCAGTAAGATGTTGTCCACATACAATAGTAGATGGCAGCCATGCTCTGGTTGAAACTGTGCCAGGTTTGTCGACATTTCTTGCGAAAATATTGTAGGGCTTTCACAATATCCCTGCGGTAGTGCGGTATGTGTACCGCTTGCTCATAAACGTACCAAAACCTACTATCTTCCTGTAGGGGAATAGAAAAGAATGCGTTACTAATGTCAATAACAGAAAAATACTTATCCATGGGAAGGATATCATTTAACAAAACAGATGGATCTGGGACCATAGGAGCCCTTGGCACTACAGCAGCATTTACAGCCTGCAGATCCTGTACCATTCTCTATGTCCCGTCCGGTTTCCTTACTGGGAACAAGGGTGTGTTACACAGTGAATCTGTACATGGAATTAAAACCCCAGCTCTCAGTAGAGCCATGATCACTGGAAAAATGCCTTCTTCTGCCTTTTTACTTAATGGATACTGACGCTTATGAGGTCTAAAATCGGATTTTGGAGTTAGTTTAACCTGTCCTGCTGTTTTCATTAGCCCAATGTCGTGCTGTCCTAGGGACCATAAGGATTTTGGTACTGACTGTAGTTTTAATTCTTTTTGTGGGGTCAGAAAGCATAGTCAGGATGGCATGCCTCCTGTCGGTGTTAACCGATCTTCTCGAAGATGTACCGTTGGTCTGACCTGGGTTACCCAATTTAACTTCTGTACCTGAACCCCCTTACCTGCCAGCTGTTCCGGTGTCATTTTTGACCAATCGGTAACCTTTTTCCCAACTATATACCATGCCGTCTGTTTTTCCCTAGTCACAGATACATGTGGGATTGAGGCATTTTGAAAAAGCTGTCACATGTCTCTTGTGAGACTACAAGTAACTGTGGAGTTCCCTGCCCTGTCCCAATAAAGATTTTGTAATAGGATCCTGGTCACCTTGTGTTTAAAAAATTGTTCCTCATACTTGGGATCAGGTCCCACATTTTTCCTGTAATACATTGTACAGTGTAGTTGTTTGGCAGCCTCTGGTAACTGAATAGCCGTACTATATTTGCTCAAAGCTAGGTTAGTTAACTCATTGGCCACGCTTTGTGGTCCTGTTTTAATAAGATCATTACTATACCAGTAATGTAAATCCCCTTGCCCTCCCTGCAACATTTCATCCTGGATTTTCATACGCTTAGCCAAGATTCCTGATGCAGTTGGTACTGCTGCTATTTTAAAAACATGCATCAAATCCCTTCCTAATAAGTTAAAAGGGCAAATCCGAGAGACAATCACCCGAAATCTAATAGTTTGATTAGTTTCAGGGTCCATAAACCATAAAGGTTTAGACAAAGGCTCCTTATAGATGTGGCCGCTTTGACTAATACATAGTCATCAGTAGTCACATTGGACGGCACTGCAGTGTGTTTCAATAAGGTCCTAGAAACCCCTGAGTCACATAGAAATTTTACGTCCCTCCCTTCAACCTGTAATATGATTACCGGTTGCACTTCTAACTGCATAGTCGTAGCTAGAGCTGTCGGGCTAACAACCTGATATTTACCTTTTTCTGAAAAATCAGTTATCTCATGTTCCCATCCTGCACATTCCCTTTTACCTTCTTTATTCACATCCTCAAAATCATCCTCATTCTGTATTACTGACTCTTGTCAGTCGACCTCTGCACCTGGGTCCGGTTCGTCCATGCTGCCATCATATAGTCATGCTGACCCATGATCTGGAGCAGCAGCGGATTCTGGCAATCTCTTGCGAAATGCCCCTTCTTACTGCATTTAAAACATTCCCCCCTCTTTTGTCTGCCTTCGTAATCTTCAAAATGTCCTACATTCCCTCTCCCTCTGCCTCTACCCCATCCCCTTCCTCTACCTCTGTTGGACGGAGCTTATATTAACATAAGGGTTCCATCCGCACTCACCATAAAGGTTTGAGCCTGTTTTCTTTTCTTTTCCTCAAGATATTTTTCTGCATGTAAGGGGATATGAGTCTGTGGACAGGGTATGTACTTTAGCTTTTTTTTTGTTTTTACTCTGATTTGTCTTTACTACGGTTACGTAGTTTTAGAGTCTCCTCTGCTTGTTTTTTGTAAAACTACGGAGGGTATTTTTCCCTGCTTCTCTGCCTCCTGTAAAACTACGGAGGACACCTTTTTTTTGATTTTCTGCTTCTTTTTCCTGATACTGGGGTGGACCGACCATTTCGTAAGGGACCTCTGGATACAAGGGAGGGGCTGTTGGTTTACGACAGACAACAGATGTCTCATCTTTTTATGGACAAAAATGCACCTTTTGCACTCGAGCCACCACTTTCCTTATTCGAAAATTGTTCCCTATGTCTCTTATTAGCTTCTTTTAACCATTTCTGTGCTTGAGGGAATCCCACCTTTACTTGATTTTTAACTTTGCCTCCTGCATCCCTACGCAGATTTCTCACCAAATTTTGGCATTCTGATCTATTTAAGTTACCACTAAATCCATAATTTGTCTTTCATTTTTTATGTATTTTAAGTTTTTTTTTTTTTTTTTTTCTTTTTGGATGTAATTTAAACATATATTCCTCATCTTCAATCCTTTTATTTAAGCAGCCCTTACTAGCACAACAACTGCTTCTTATTCCCATTTTTCTTATTTAAAAGAAAAACTGTTTCCCATTTTTCTCATTTAAAAGAAAAACTGTTTCCCATTTTTCTTATTTAAAAGAAAAACTGTTTCCTTTTCCTGAGATCTCTACCGGTCTTTTGTAAAATTTAAACAAAAGAAATTCCTTTATGGCTAGTCCCTTTGTTCTTTTTAAAAAGAGAACAATACAAAAAGAAAGAAAAAAAAATGTTACGCTTACCTTTCTGCGGTTCTTTTGCCCTGTTCGTCACCGTCCCACGGATCAAATCTAAGAGTGACTGGCCTCTACTTATGACTTCTTTGTCGGAGGTCTTTCCGTTCAAAGATTCATTCTCCCTTTCCTGTACAGGTTTTCAGTCCCTCTTATGCGATTATGAAGAGGTGGCCCCACGGTCTTAAAATGTCAAAAGATTTTAATACTCAACATATACTGGAAGAATCACGCAGATAAAAATAAGCAAAAAGGTTTATTTTACATGCATGGAGACATGCTACAAAGTACATGGTATGTCAGCAGTCTAAATTCTGTACACTTCGCATGGGTTTTTATACCCTTCCCTGCACGTACACAGTGGCTGGTTACTAGACAAGGAATTTCACTCAAGGCTATAATTCACATCCTGGAGCCTTAGCTGGTCAGAGGTCAGGCACAAGATAAGCTTGTGCCTGGATCAAGGTATCATCTGTGCATTCCTCTTTGGTCAGCAAATTCTTTACAAGAAAAACAACATATTTTAGCTTATTTCTTTGCACGCAATGCAGTTTCACATTTTAACCCTTACTATACATGATACAAAGATGTTGAACACAAAGATTCTTACTACAGTATCCTTGGATAGCAAGGCTGTTGTTTCAGATTTTTCTTATTTCTAAATGCAAAATATGGTTGTCCACCCACTATGTTGGTAGTATCCTCATCTACTAACAACATAAGCCAATTTTGTTGTATGATGGTTTCAAACTTTTTCACGTCTTGTATATGGTAAAACCATCGGAACGTATGGTAATACGCTATTCCTAATACCTACCCTGTCACTACCTGCTCTATCAGAGTAGTAGGGCTTAGCTTTACCTTTCCTTTCTTTGTGTACATTATGGCACACCTTATCAATTTCATGTTCACTATACCCCCTATTAATGAAACCTGTTCTTAGCTTAGTTAACTCATTTCTATACACTTCCTCTTGACAACATAGGCGAGATGTTCTCATTGCCTGACCTCTGATTATGTTAGGAAAAATCTTAGGGTTATACATACTGTTTCTGTGTAGAAAAGATGGTCTGTAGCATTGTTTCCTATGTATTTTCGTAGACCATTAGTCATCTTCTCTGTATATGGTAACGTCCAGGAAGTCTAAACTCATCTCAGAACAGTTCATCGTAAACTTTAAAAAGTCACTAGTAGTATTTAGGTATGCATACAGGGATTTAAGTTGTTCACCATCACCTTTCCAAAAAATAAAAAGATCATCTACCAAATGCCTATAAAAGGCTATTTGGGGATTAGCTAACAGATGTTCATATTCCCAGTTAACCATAACCAAGTTTGCATATGAGTTGGCACAACTTGTGCCCATGGCAACCTCTGACAACTGCTTATAGCATATGCCATTGAACATAAATATGTTGTGCTCTAGTACCGATTCAAGTAACATACAGAGAAAGTCTATCTTAGTATTAGAGAACTTTCCCTGCCTTGTTAACACTGATTTCACCATGCTTATCCCCTGGTCATTGGGTATACTTGTAAATAAAGACACTACATTTAGTGTGGCCAGCATCCCCATATCTGCTGTTCCCATTTGCTTCACTGCCCCATAAAGGTCCACTAAAAACTATTCTGTGTCATTCAAGACATATGCATATTCATTGAGTGCTGTCTTCAATTCCTTATCCAGGTATATAGAGATGGGTTCTGTTAGCCATCCTGCCCCTGTTACTATAGGTCTAAAAAAATAAATGTAAAATATGTGTTGAACTTATCATTCCCTGTAGCTTTTGGAATGACTGTGTAAATATAAACAGAAACTACATCTAATGTAGCCAGTATGGTATTCTTATTGATACTGACCCTCCATATTTTATCAGTGAAATCCTATGTATCCTTAAGCATGAAAATGATGTCTCGGACTACAGGCTTGATTGAATACTCTGTGATGACTGTCAAGGGCTTGGTCTTGGAGCCACTGGTTGCAGCTATTGGCCTAAATGGTGGATTCAAAAGGATCTTGCAGTCTTTAAAGATCCTAAACCTAAGACCAAAATGTAGATGTCAAGCATTAAAAATTTCAAAAGCTTCAGCTATTATAACATTATGGTTCACTAACTTTCCCAACAAAACATCAGTGTTAACATACTCCTTGCTGACTAAACCTCTAGTTATTACCATCAGGTAACAATGTGGGCATGTTTTCTGTGTAATCTTTGCATTCCATTATAACTAAAGAGCTTGTACTCTCTACTTATAGAACGTGTACAGGGTTGAAAAAAAGAGGTTCTAATATCTCACTCACAATGCTATTCAGATGTAGTTAATGTAGAATTAATTGTACAGTTAAATCCACTAGGCCTCTGTAACGTGGAATCTGAGCTATAAGTACTTTCATTATTAAACATATGTCTGTGGAACTTTTTGAAGTTGTTAGATATCATTGTAATAAAGGTTAAGCAATATTAAGAATCCAAAAATAAAGTGTTATGTATTTTCCAATTTGGTTTTCCATGGAAATCAGGGTTCACAAAACTTTGTCAATGTACATTTTACTGATTTAAGTCACACAACTAAAGACTGTAGAACTGTTGATTTGCATGACCCACTCTTGTGTAGAGAATTCTCAATGGCATCAGAGAGGACAGAATAAGAATTCAACTTCTGTAAGAAACTAGTGTAGCACTGGAGAAAGCTGTTAAAGTGTCTACAGCAGCTTATCTAACCAGAGCTCAAATGGCAGAGCTTGCTGAAGATTCAGATGTATATTAGATAAAGAAAATGCAAAAATCTGTAAATGACAAAACAGTAATGTGAAGTTAAGGCATGGTTTACAAAATATGACTGTATGACAACCAAGAAAGCTTTTGTAATACTTGAGACTGATAGCACCATTAAAAGTGAAAATTAGTATAGAAGAACTGCCATTTTGTTCTAGGTGTGGTTATCAGCACAGCATAAAATGGTTCCTACTTTTACTCAAGAGTGTTGTAAATGTGTCAAGCTAGTCATTTTTTTCCAAAAGTATGCAAATCTACAAGAAAAGGTCACAAGCCTCTTTTGTACTAAGACTGTATTCAATGTTGCTACAGTGAGCTCAGAAATGCAGAAATATTCCAACACTTGGCTGAAAGGCTGTGTATAAAGGACAATTTTATCGCATTTATATTTGATACTGGAGCCAAATGAAACATTATTACTAAGAGGTCCTTCAAATATTTGGGTCTAAGATATTTCTTATCTGTGTCACAATCCTCATTATTGACTTATTCAGGGCACAGACTCAAGCCACTGTGTCAAATAATGTGTTGTAAATTTAAAAATGAAGAGGACAATCTAGTGTTTCAAGTTATGTCAGTTCAACAACCTAATAGCTTGGGAAGCTTTGCAAGTGAACTGATGGACATAATTCAGAGAATTTATAGCATGCAAGTGATTAAGCACTGCACTGGTGGACAAAGCATATGTACAGTCAACATTTTGAATTAAAAGTCAATTACTCACATGTTCGTAGAGACAGTGATATAAATTCCACAGACTTAATGGTTTGCACATTTGTGCGGTAAGTAAATATAAATCTTAGCTGCAAACAGCAGTTTGAATTAATGCAGGATGATAATTTATAGCCAAGATTTCTTTGGGGAAGCTTGCTGAATGTCAAAATCTGATATTTACATTTAACAGTAATTATACCTTCATGGCTTAGAATGGTACTCTTAGAAAAATGCATGAAATACATTTTGGAACTATCAACTAAAAGGAGAGTAACTGCACATGATGTTTTATTTTGGCTTGGCATGTCCAGATGTATTGAGATAATGGTCAAGAATTGTCATATTACCAATCCATATCACAAAAGCGAATATGAGTATATTATGATTCCTCTCGAAATTTCAGAACAACCATGCTATAAAGCTGAGTCAGATCTGTACCCGTGTATAGTTAATTAGTATCTTATTTGTGCTGAGTACTAACCAAGTATCATGGAGTGAATAAACTCAAGGATGCATCTTCACAAACTGTGATAGTATTGCTCAAATCAATTGTTTCACCTCATAGTATTTCAGATTCACATGCCACATGTAATAGTCTGCATTATATGAGACAATACTTCAGAATCTAGTTACAATAATGGGAGTTCAAACACATTACGTTGTTACCACAATATCTGCAGTCAAATGAACATTTTGAAAAGGTGAGTCAAACAATTAAAATAATGAGAAATATGTTGCCATCTGAAAAAATAACTTTTATTGGGCCTTTCTCTAGTATAGAAATATACCTACTCAATGATTAGGGAATTTATCCCCTCGGCTGTTGATGATGAGGAAGAAATTGACAACAAAGACACCAGTATTATCAATGTTATTTCAACCAGACACGATTCCCTAGATTCACTCCACCTATGAAGCTCTACAGAAAAGGCAGATATTTTATTATTGCTGACCAGCCCGACTATTATCACTACTGAAACATGGGAAAAAACTGTTCATATCCAAAGTTCAAGTGACAAACATTGCTGTTGGACTGTGAAGTGTACTGAGGTTCTGTGTTGTGAAAATAAAGAAGGTCTTTTATTACGCAGGAATTACTGGAACCTGTATAGAAGTGGACAATAAAACGTTGACATGATGAAGAAATTAGCACAGACCAAAATCATGTTGTATTTGTTTTGTTTTATTTCTGTGGATTTGTGTTTTCTTTCGGTTACCCTGTGGAAATACCTTTTTCACTTGGTTAATAAAGCAATTACCAGTTGGAGTTAATATCACACAAAAACTATAACAAAAATTGCTTCCCGAGTCTGTTGCAGAGTGCTGGTCCAGTATGACCATTCAAAGATATGACAGTCCAGTTGAGGTTCCAGATGCCAGTCCACTTGTTAATTATTAATCATGTAATTATCAGTTACATGACAAGTCTACAGAATCAACAATGACTACTCCTTCATCTCATAAAGACTATAATCTTTCTAGATGTTGATTAATCAAAATTCCAACATGTAACTAATATGTTAAATGTTATGAGAGAAAAATTCAGCTGTTACAGTGATTTGTAGATTTTGTATAAATGAGTTTGCCAAATTTTTGAAATGACATATATGAGTCACTAATATTTTTAGTCAATAGTGTAGAAATAGTGTATAATGGTCTATAAAATCCAAAATGCTGAGATCAAAGGGACAGGGGCCAAAACAGAATACAAGAAAAACACTAAGGTCATGTAATAAAGTCCACAAGATTCAATGTGATTTAACACTTTCATCTTCCTTAATTAAGACTTTATCAGAACAAACAGAGCATTTACATCTTTGGTAATGAATACATGTTGCATTATAAATCACATATAAATTAAATAAATACCTACCCATTTTAATAATATATAAACTTTTCTGTGAATTAAACCTTAAGGCTTCGGCATCTACAACACAAAAACAAAAATGCTCTTCCCATTTAATTGGATTTAAATCATTAAGGAAGAACAAACTATCCCTTAAAACTGAGTAAACATTTCTAACAATTGTTTTAGGTGTAGAATCCAAAAATGTGCTTGTACATTTGGCCTTTGAATTGGAGGCCAACACAATGGAATGGAATGAAGGCTCTATTTGATTTTCGTCTGTCTTAGGAATTACAAAAAATGGCTCTAATATATAGGGTGTTATACACATAAAAAAACTTGGAAATGTGTTGGTCAATAGCGCATTATGCAAGTGCTCTAATAATGATAAATCAATGATATGAAAAGAGAAATTGATGTCCTTCATAATGATCAAGCTATTTTAATGGTATTGCTCAAATGTCTAACATTTTCCCAATATATTTGTCTTTGGTCATAATAATAATAATAATGGATGCCTCTTACCAACATTTATAAATCTAATCATTTGACAGCATTCCCTCAAAGACCTGAAAAATATTAAATGCATCCAAAGCCACATTGTAACACCTGTCTTTCCTGGTAGAGAAGAGAAGTTTTGTAATATCTTTTCACAAGCTTTTTCAAATACATCATACAAACTAGGATTATACCAGCGGGGTTTGCACAAAAGTTGTTACTACCACTGGAGATACCAGGAAATTATGTGAAAATGTAAATCAGATTAACTTATGAGTATACAGTCTCAAGTCAAAGGCAGTCATCACAGTTTTACACCTCTTGTTAGGAACAAACAACAGGCCTTTATTTAAAATGTTTAATTGCTTGAATGAAAAATGTCATAATTCACAAGGTCAAAATGTTTATGAAAACATCTAGTGAAACATCAAGAATTATTTATTATATCTTGAAATTTCATTAACATTGCTATCCTCCTTACTATCTGCATCTTCTTCTTGTCATTCTGGTTCCCTCTTGCCACTAGTTATGAGCTCTGCTGCTCTGTGGTTGGCCTGCTTGGGTTAATAGATCTTTTGGCAATCCTTTGTGTAAATTGCTCCAATCTCCTTACTGCAACATGATATTATTTGGGGGTTTCCTCAAAAAAAAGGACCATTGATTTATCATTATGTTGGATGTATTATTAATATTAGTTATCTGACTGCTGTCTGTCTGATTCACTGGATAAGCTACCCCTTCTGTTAAATTCATAAGGTCTCTTAAATATTTTTTCTGTTTCTGCATTTTAGTTCATCATTATAATTAATTATCTTCAAAAAAATATTATAAACATCCTGATATATAGGAAATAAGTCAGGTGCCATTAAGTGGTGCACTCTCTCGATTAACTTATTGAAATCTTTAATCTTTAGTATGGACTTCACTATGTCTAATAATGAGAGACATAAATTCACATTAAGTTTTTGTCAAAATGTTGATTAGCTTCTGATGTAAATCTTTATAGCTGCTTACACCATTTTAAAATTTATTTTTTTAATCCTTTCAGAACCCTTTTTCCAGAAAGACAATCTTTTAGGAATAGTATACCCTAAACCACAGATTAGTGTTTCCTTAACTGCTTTCTATCACTTTGATAGATTGAGAAACAGTGTCATTAGATTACACTGATGCATTAGTTGATTGCTTAATCTCAGATGATGGGTTACGGAAGGGGTTAGCAGGCTTCATAAAAATACTTTGATGAGAGTAGGGATATTATTAACAGTTCCTTGACGACAACTTACATGATTGTTATTATTGTTAGTTCTTGGCGGAGAACAATGACCAGACAGTTTAAAATTAACATAATTAAATATGTTTACATTGTTAGAAGTTCATGATTACTTAGAACATTAGCAATGTCAGCAAACATAAGTTGACTAAAATAAATACTTCCATCATCTGTGCACTTCTTCCAGGTTTCTTGATAATATCCCAGTACAATAGTTCAATGTAGTTAAAGCTCAACAAAATTCCCCAGGCAATGAATTGAAACTAAAGTATTAGAAATGCCTGGAGAATCATTCCTAAATTTAACCAGAAAAATTTTCAAAACACAAAATACAAAATTCAGAGTAGTAAGACCAAAAGAACAGGCTCCCAAATAGAATGCAACAAAACATTGAGTTTCTGCAGTAAAGTCCTCCTCATTCAATTGACACTTTGTATTCTTTTATTATGACTTCATCAAAAAAGGCCCTGTACACCTTTAGTAGTAAAAAGCACAAATATGAAATAAATCACATAAAATAATAATATTGTAAAATTAAATAAATAGCCAGGTGTTTTGAAGTAATATGAATCTGTGTGTAAATTAAACCTTTATGGGAAGAACTAAAAATCTCCTTAACTTAAAAATATTTTGGATATTAATAGCATTACTGAGCTCAGGTCTGCTCATAGCATTATATTTTTTGCACTGCATGTTAACTAAATACCAGCAAAGAATTCAGATAATTTTCTTTCACCAATAGACATAATAAATCTTGCAGGCCCCCCTCCAAGTGTACTATGGTAAGTTCTAAAGACGGAAACAAAGATATAACCTGTTGGGTAAAGTCGCACTTAAAAGAACAAAAAATCAAATCAGACACGGTTAATTAATTCAGTGTAAAAGCACTTACCTGTGCAGTGTCATTGAATAAATGTATTTTTTAAAGTTAGTTTTTTTTAGTTGTCGTGCAGGTCACAGTAAGTTGTATTATTTGATTTCATGACTGAGAGGAATAGCTGGCTCACTTTTATGATTGCTTATGTATTCTGACATTTTCATAGCAGCAAGGGGTTAGCTATGCTAGTCATGGGTTCCAGGTTCATAACAAACAAATTCAGGTAATTCTGCAGTAAAGAACTGGGGTGGCCCTGAAGAAACTAAGATGGCATTACCAAGATCTATCACCAAGGATGGTCAGGAACCCAGCATTCAGGTTGAGGATTAAGACAGCACATCATGTGGGTCTAAGCTATAGCCCATCTAGAGATAGATGCAATTATGTTGGATTCTAAATTGATTCTAAAACCCTTCCATTACTACAATAAAACTGTTTATATCTCCTCCACAGCACTGTGTACAAAATAAATTGAGGGAGTGTTTTGAGACAGTTTCTCTCAAGGTTAACTCCCCATACTCTGGAATATACTGCCCATACATGTCAAGCAGAGTGCCTCTTTGGCCCTCTTGAAAAGGAACCTTGATGATTGGATGGAAGATAGGAAACTCACCCCAGGGATCACATCAGTCACCCTGCTAGACAGGGGTCCAGGGAAGTAAATACTGTGGGAAGAAATATCCAGGGAATTGTTATGGCTAGGCTTGTATAGGCCCTAGGGCTGATAGCCTAGTACCAACCTATGAACCTATGAACCTATAGTTCTACACAGAGAATTAAAGTTACTTGAGTGAATATATTGCTTGTAAAGTTGTACAAGTATATGGATTGTACCATGGCATTTGAGTTACAGTTTTTAGGAAAGCAAAGGGAAAGAGTGGAATCTCCATCATGGAGAAATTATGTTACTGCAATATTGCTAAAGTGAGGGAAATCACTACTCCAGATAACTTAGCACAGGCAAATCTCACTGCCTAGGACAGTGTACACCAACTTTTGTGGGGCTCCAGTAGTTTGATGTATCAGAATCAATGTGGATTCATATATTGGTGTCATATTGTTGATAAAGTAAGAAGAGCCTTACCTTTGGCTAAATATGTCTTTGGGGGGGGGGGTTAGGCCTATTCTTATGTCTTGTTACAGGAAAAAAAACTTTCAAGAAATTATCCAGGATTATTTGTATGGGGTGTGATTAAGATGTTAAAAGACTTATTTGATGGAGTCATTACAGAAGTCAAAATAAAACAGTACCTGTCAGACAGAGTAAGTACTAGCAAAGGAACCATGTAATGACACTCATTCTCAGCTTTGTGAATAGATCTTAGCATTCAAAGAATTTTAGTCATGGGGTAAAAACAGAAAATAAACTTGTCTGCAGATCATACCTCTCAGCTGTCCCTGATTTTGCAGAGTGTGCCTAATTTTTTCCTCCTATGTTGCTCTCTCTCTCTCAGAAAATTGTTGAATTTCTGATAAATCACTAGGGATTATAGTGAGTCAGTTGTTTGTCTTTTCGGCTTTTCCCAGTTAGGGATCGCCACAGCAGAACTCCGGTCCGCAGTAGATTTTTATGGTGCCGAGTTGCCAGCCCGACGCCCAACCTTCAATGAAGGCACGCCCATTCACGCATGTCTTTCGTAGGCCACTCAACCATGGGGATGACATGCAGACTCCACACAGAAGGCACTCCAACTGAGAATCGAACAGGAGAACCTCTTGCTGTGAGGCAACAATGCTGCTGCTGTATCAACGCGGCTTGGTATAGTGTCAGTAATGCCAGAAATTATAATTTTATACTTCTTATTATTCAAAAAAATGTCTTTTGATACAAAACATATGCTGCATTATATTTTAAGTGAATTAGAGAAATATTTAAACAATGTTCCAAATTTTGGACCTTTGTCCTCCCATTATATTTGGTTTTGTCCAGAATTATTGAACAAAGAAATTGAGAGCTGTGCTGCAGATTATCTATCAGTTAATTTTGAAGAGCCAAAGACTTTTCTACTTTCATTCTGGAGCACACACACTGAGCAACATTGAGGAAATATCTGCTTATCATCTAAGCAAGGACAACATGCAGCATGGTGAGTTCATTATATATCCTCTTCTAAAACCAGGAGCAAATTTCAGTTTAAAAGGGAAGCTAAGTTAGTCCATATATAGGATTCTGGGTATACACTTTCTCTGAGAAACCTATTAGACTGAATTTTCAGGAATCCGTGTAGTTTCCTGTTTTTCATTTGCAAATACAAAGAAATGGAAGCAATTGGACCTTTCAAAAAAAAAAAAAAACAGATGCTAGGATAACCTGTATCTTTGCCCCTGAAGTTATTACATGTTATTAACCCACTGGGATCCAGTTCAACCGAGAAAATTATGTATCATTAAAAACAATGGAGCCTGAATTCAGCTTAATATGACTAGGGTAATAACAGGTTTATATCAGAGATGAAAGTGTCTAGAAGGTGCTTGTCTCCCTTCTCTACCTGAATATGCCAGGGCAGCTAAGCTACAGACTGGGGCATTTAGCACACGGATAATTATATGATTCCCAGTTAAAATTAGACTGCTACATTGTTCCTCTATACTTGCTCTCAGTGCGTAAGTCTCAGCCCCCCCCCCCCCCCCGGCCAAAGCAAGGTTATTTCAGTATTGTGGTGAACAAGCTTAGATAGATGTCTAAGACGGAGAAATTCATTCCTTTGTATGGATACGGGACTTAATGAACTGCTGGGGAGTGGATTTGCAGTCTCTTTCAACTGTTTGGACAGTAATGATGCCACTCTTTTCAGGAGTTATTGAATACCCGAATAGCATTGTCATCGCTTAAAGGCAGTACTTCCAGATGTGGCATTTGATAATAGAGTGAGGCTGGGTTTGCCTGGACTGTCTAATAATAAATAGAGAATTGTGTGAGTTTGTGTTGGAGTAACTCTGCCCAAGAGCATAGTCACTTGCCTGGTTGAGACCCTAAATTGTTTAACTTCACCAACACCTAGATACTAGTAGGTTATTTAGCAGAGAAAATGAGTAGACCTCTAATGGACCTAGAGATGGAGAAGTGTATAGAGGCTTTTGGTTACAGAGTGGGTACATTAAATTACTGAATACTTATTTTATTTCTCACCTTAAATTGATCTGCATGTAGCAACAATCTATCTCCTTTGCTGGAAGTATTAAGACAAGGTAATGGACACGTCTGAACACACATTTTGGGCTTATATTTTAGTGAGAGATACTGACAGGAACTGAGTAGATTCTTAAAAAAAATATGGTGCAGCTTTTAGGATGATCAGAACAATTGTATATTGTTGGAAAAAAACATACCTGAAGCTGTCCCCAAAAAGAAAAAGACAATGCTTTCATGTTTGAAGACAGTTACAAAGAAGTGCATTACATGTAGCTAGAATTATCTAATCCCACTTGCATTATATGCACCACCTTCCAAGTCTGGAAGCAAAAAGCTCTTCAACAAATATAGACTATAGTTCACTTTCCTGGGGTTGTGGTAATAAATATCCTGTGTAATTTCAGTGGCTGAAATGTCACATGACCCTAGAAGATAACTAATAGACCCATATGAGTGGGACTACAAAACAGAAAAGATGTTGCTATGTTGTACGAATTCCTGGTTAAGAGTTAAAATTCCAGCTTCCCTTGATGGGAAAGTGGCAAGAAGTGGTTAGGTAGGATACCATCTGGAGTGCAAGTAATGCTCTGTAGATTTGGTAATAGGATTTATGCACTGGAATTACTTTTAGTTAGAGTTGTGTCTTTTTTTCTTAATTTTGTTCTAGCTTGTAAGGTTTACACTTTGACTATAATGAGCACCCGAGGGAATAACTTAAGACTACATGGATTAGATGAGGAACAATGGAACTGACTGAGACTTAGCCAGCTTATTTTTTCTTGTCTTCTAGTGATAATGTGCCATCTTTCAGGGTTACTGTTAGGCAGTGTTGGGGAACTTGACATCTGAGTATGTTTTTCTTCATTGTTCCCTTAGGTTTAGTATGCTTGGATAGGTTTTTCTTTCTTAATGCAAGTTATTAGCTGCCTGTTGAAGTGTCATAACTCAAAATGCCAAGTGCAGATAGGCTGAACAAAGACATAGGAGAAAAACTAACCTCAAAAATCACAATTCTGCTTAAAATTTATTTTTTGGGGAGGAGCCCCCTGCACCCCATCCCCCAAACTTATATATATATCAATTCCAAGATTGACATACCTTGGAAAAAAGGAAATATTCTGAGAAATGGCATCCTGGACTTAGTATATGTAAGTCTAATCTTTTGGCCATTCAGTCTCCTCATTTCGTGGCTCTCTATAGCTGGTCTCAACATTTTAAATGATTATCTGAGTGATTATATTGTCTTTTGATGCTCATCTTGGGATCATAATCCTTCTTATACCCTTTTTACACCTTCCCTTATTCCCATCCTACTAGAAACAACATTACTATTTGCCAGTACTGAATAAGGATAATTGCGAACAGAGTCAAAGGAGAAAAAAACTTGTAAAAGTAGATAATGGCTTTGTAAATGGTGTAGTCTAAAAACTGTATTCATTAACTACTACTATTTAGTTTTACAAATTTTTCATGTATTTTGCTGGTTTGTTTGATCTCAGTTAACTATAAAAAGATACAAAATGCAGTAAGGCATACAGCAATCAAACCAGTTCCCTGTAGCTGTGATCTAATTTCTAACCACTAGATGGCAATAGGACACTATCTTTCAAATTCATAACCAGCATGATTAAAGCTTTGTAAAACAGTGAAATAATGTAATTGGCTGGAGAGTCAAGTCAAAGTAAACTTTATTGTCATTTAGAACTACACACTGTAGCCTAAACGAAATTTCATGCATCAGCTCAGCTCTTGAGATTAAAAAGGAAAGTGAAACAATAGAAATAGAGGAATAAGCATAACTAACAAATACAATTCTACTCCCAATACATGCAAGAAACAGCAGACACATTTAACAACATTCATACAGGAAAAGAATACCCTCTCCTGAGTTAAATTAGCTACCCTAATTAAAGTAATACAAAAACAGACTGCAGATTGAAATGCTTGTGCAATATTGCACCCGAGTGAGTTAAATAATACTGATTATGGATATAATAAATAAATAAATATTGCACTTACTTGGAATATATGTAATTATATATTGCACAAATAAATAAAAATTGACTTATTATGTGTCCAGACCCCTGTGTCGAGAACCAGTTACAGAGATGTTTACTGATTTCTAAATGTGCCAGTTTTTCTATCATCTGCATTGGTACTACTGTATTAAATGCAGAGCTGAAGTCTATGAACAGCATCCTCACATAGCTCTCTTTGCCTTCTAAATGTTGAAGGGAGATGTGTAGTGCTACTGATACAGCATCAGAGGTGGATCAGGTACTTGTGTATGCAAACTACAGAGGGTCAAAATCAGGAGGTAGGTATGATGAAAGGTGCTTTTTAATAACCGCTCAAAACATTTCGTAACAGTGGATGTCAGAGTGTCTGGTCTGTAGTTGTTAGGGCTGGAAGGAGTGGTTTTCTTAGGTAGTGGGACGATGTTAGTTTTCTTGTAGCATGAGGGTACTTTTGCCATGGTAAGAGAGGCGTTAAATATTTCCTTGAGCACTGTGCATAGCTAATCAGCACAGCCTTTTAACACCTTGCCCAGTATGTTGTCTAGGCCAGCAGCCTTCCTGGAGTTCACTCTCCTTAGCTCTCTTCTTATCTCCTCTGTGCTGAGGCTGAGTACTGCATCCTTCTCATCAGTGGCTACCTTTAGTGCCAGCCTATTGTTTCTTTCCTCAAATCTACCAAAGAAGATGTTTAAACTGTCCAGGAATTCAATGCTGTCCTCACCCTGTGCAGATCTGATTTTGTAGTCAGTGATCTCCTGTATGCCTTGTCATAGTCTCCTTGCATCTTTCATGTCTTCAAAGTGGCTCTGTACCTTTCTGCCATACTGCCTCTTAGCCTCCTTTAAACCCCTCCTCAGATTTCCTGTAGCTGCTCTTAGGGCTGCTTTGTCCTTAGCCCTGTAAGCTGTATTTGCTTCTAATACTCTTATAGTCACGACTTCTGATTAACTTTTATTTAAACTCTTTTTTTCTTGGTGCTGAAATTTAAAATACTCTCCAAAGATCATAAAATGTTCTACATTTTCTTTTGAACAGGAAAACCAAAACCCACATTGGGTAATGGGGGTAAGCAGATAACCAGAGCAGATCTTAGTGGTAAACACCATAATTATTTATCCGAAAACCAAACTAAATCTTTTTTGAGGAAAGAAAGCTTTCTTTATATTGTAGGAGCTCTCCAGAGTCGCTTTGTGTTTCCTTTTGATTCTTCTTTTGCTGTGGCCCCGAGGCTGCCCTTTCTCCTGCTGTGATCTCAGTTCTTTTATAGGTAGCGGAAAAGTTAGAGTTTGTGCATACTTTGGAATCTATCAAGCCATGAACTAACTGTCAATGAACTTAGCATTCTAAAGAAAGGACTATCTTTTATACCAACTGGTAGGTCTGATTTTACTGATGTAATCCTTGATATTAAATTGTTCACCAGAAATTTGATGCTAAAGATTTTGTTTAACGATGCTGCACATCTTGTGCCAATAGCTAACGCTGTCATGGTAGCATGGGAACATGAGTATTTTCTGAATGGTCCCTACTGAAAGTATATACTTTTCTTTCGTAGATTTGTAGATGATCTTTTCCTCTTATGAGATGGTACAGAAGAAAATCTGTTAGAATTTTACAAATACATTGATAGTACCACCTCGTTTCTAAAGTTTACCTTAAATTTCTCTTATGAGAATATACATTTTTTGGATGTCACTCACAATCAGGGTAGACGTGGACTCATCTTTATATACAAGTCTACATAGGAAGGAATGTAATGTAAACCATCATCTAAGTAGGGACAGTATGCACCCTACTTATATATTTGATAATGTTATAAGGAATCAGATATTTAGGGCCTCCAGATTGAATGTGAGGGATACAGACTTCCATAAACAAATAGAGACAACTAGAAATGAGTTATTGGAAAGGGGTTATGATGATGCTGATATACAGAAGCATATACAGGAAATCAGTGCTCAACGGCACATGAAGGTTAAGCCATACTTCTCAAATATGTGGGAAGGAAGGAATCAGGCAGCAAGGAACACCAGGCCAAATTTAAAAGTATCCCTGCGTTATTCCAATTACGTGAGGTCTTACATGAATATTATACAGAAACACTGGGGGATACTTACTACTGACGAGGAAATTAAAGGCTTGATAGATGATAACCCCAAATTTCTTTTTAGAAATAAAAAGTCATTGAGAAGACGATTATGTGTACCAAGAGGAGTTAACACACTTGCAAATGACACAGGACAAAGCCCTGTGGAAAATGCTCATTTTGCAGTTACATAGACATGAATAATCAGTTCATACATCCAGACCAAGGACGATGTTACACCTTTAAAGTCCATGCTACATGTGAAAGTCAGCATATTGTATATTTGGCACATTGTCTGGAGTGCAGAAAGCTCTACGTAGGTAAGACAGACAGAACCCTTAAGGAGAGGATACGGGAACATGTCTATCATATAAGCAAACAGAGTAAATCCAATGCTTTAGCAAAACATGTTACTAGTACTAATACCACACATATCTTCAGATTCCTAGTCATTGTTAGGAATTTTGAAAGTTTAAGTGGGGGAGATGCTCATAACAAAACTGAAGAGCTCGAAGCTAAATGGATAGTGACACTTAGAGCTGACACAGCGCATGGTCTGAATGAACATATACCATTGAGACCTAAGTTAAAGTCGAGGCCTCTATTCAAATGAACTCACAAGCTTTTTAAAAAATGATTTTTACATATTGACTGCTGTATTTTTTATCAGTAGCCACAAGTTGATGCTTTTATTGAAAAATATTTTTATCTTGAATATTTTTATCTGGAATGTTTTAAATACTTATATATTTAAAATAGCATTTAGCCAATATGTCATGTGATTATGTGATCATGTGATGGGTTGGATTGTATTTAAGAAGGGTTTGCAATTTATTTGATGAATACACCTGATGAAGCAGTTGTGAAAACGCTTGTGATATATTAAAGTTCTATGTTTTAATCTGGAGCTGAACCTGTGTTGACTGTTTTCGGATACTTTGCAGTTGTTCTTCTGTGGACACAGGTATCTCGGAGGTGCTGGTTTTTGTTCTTGTTGGACCATAATTATTTTATTGTCAGTATTTATTTTAGTCTATCTTCTATAGAAAAATGAACAGTATATGGGGATGGGGAAATGTTCAGAAATCAAAGTATCTGAATAATGATGAAAGTATCTAAAAAATAAGGTAAAGAACAGTTCTGGTGCAAATAAAGACAATTTAATAAGGTGCTCCTTAACCAAATACTTGCCAGATAAATTAAATGAAATGTGGATATTAATGAAAACATGTCCAGCTACCTTTTATAGAGCAGTGTAAAGAGTGCCCTGCATAAACAGAAAGTGAGAACTGAGATTAGTACAAAGCCTCAGCACCAACCATGACAGGTGAAAAGATAAAAGTGGCACCAGTAACTAGTTACACGTATGATTTCATCTTTATCACAGTATTAATCTCCTTACTCCCGTTTTCTACATAAGGGCAGGGTGTCATCTTAACTGTAGCCATCTTTCTTGATTTAGTGCCATACTCTTGCCTTCTTCAACACAACACTGATACGTAACTGTCTCAGATTTTCTCTCACATAATCCAACCACCTCTTTCCTAGGTCACCTAATTTCCTCATGCTTTCTTCCTGTCTGTCCCAAATCTTATTAACCAGATTGTCTTCTTCTTTTCTGCACATGTGCCTGAACCACCATAATCTGTTCTCTCTGATCTTTTCTGTAAATGGAGCTACTTTGGCTTCTGCTCTTGTGTCCTCATTTCTTCATTTGTCCCACAGGGTGCATCCTACCACCCATCTCAGGCACTTTATCTCCATCACCTCTAGCTTCCTCAGCTGCTCTGCCTGTACTGTCCATGTTTGTGTACCATACAGTAGTACTGGTCCCATCACTGTCTTGCACACCTTACTTTTCAGCTTCTTTGGCATTCTTCTGTCATAGACTACACCTGACAGTCTATGCCAGTTGGCTGCAGCTCCTCTGATTCTAGCCTTGACCTCTTCATTCGGACTTCCCTTCTCCTCAATCATCCCTCCCAGATACTTGAAGCTATTGACTTATTCCACTATCTTCCTTTGCATCTCAATTCTCAGATTCTTCTGAGTTGCCCAATTTGGCACCATCACCACTGCCTTATCTGTACTCAGTTTCATCCCATGTGCCTTCGGTTTTGCATTCCATTCCCCTATCCTTTGCTGAGGTTCTTGCCCAGACTCTGCCTGTCATGCCACATCATCTACTGCAACTCTGTTCATCTGTCCCTCCTACTTGTTTGCTAATATAGTCCATCACCAGTATGAACAGCAGTAGGCTCAGACTGGAACCCTGGTGCACACCTACTCCCACTGGGAACCCCTCTGTGAGACCAAACACTGTTCATACTTGAGTAAATGAGTCCTTGTACATAGCCTGCACTCATTCTACCAGTGTTTCTGGGACTTCGAACCACCGCAGTACTGCTCAAATAGGCTTTGTTGAGACCTTGGCATATGCTTTTTCCAAGTCTAGGAATGCCCAGTTGGACTCTTTCCTCATCTCTAGCATCTTCTCAACTATCTGTCTCACTGCAAACATTGGGCCAGCTGTATGCCATACTGATCTAAATCTGAATTGTTATCTTCCATCTTACTTTCTACTAATCTGCATATCTGTTTATCAGTCACCCTCTCCAGACCTTTCATGCACTGTGACAGGAGTTTCATACCTCTGTACTGCCCACAGATGTGAATGTCCCCTTTGTTCTTGTACACTGGCATTAGTATGCCTATTCTCCTTTCATCTGGTACACGCCTTTCTCGCTACACTGCTATGAGTACCCTCAGGAGCCAGTTCTCCCCTTTCTCACCCAGTATCTTTATCATATCTCCTGTGATCTCGTGTGAGCCTGCTACTTTCTCTGACTTTATTTTCCTTAGAGCTAGCCTTACTTCTTCTAGGGTGGGCACTTCTTTTCTCATAATAGGATGTGTATGGGGCAGTATAGCTTCTGCGGGGTTTTCTTCATTCAGAAGCTGCTGGAAGTGGATCTATGCTTGGCTACCAAAAACAATAAAACATGAACGTCTAAGTCTTGAATGGAAAAGACTGAAAACAAAAAGGAGCAAACAAGGACATCATTGAAAAGAAATGCATCAAAATGCCATAGTTGCCCAAAATCGCAAACAAAACTAACCAAGGTGGGGGCTGCTCCCCCCACACCCCCTCTAAGTATATATACCAACTCCGAGATCGCACTACAGTAGGGGAATAGAGCAAATTTAAAAGGTTTCCCTTCACTTACCGTATGTATCACGTTACTTCCTGGATGTCAGCCAACTATGGCCATACGATGAATTTATTTTTGTTGATGTCCATGTTCTCTGCTTTTTTGTTCTGCTATTTTCCATTCAAGATTTATCTGTTCGCACTTAGCTCTTTTTTTAGTCGAACATGGACAATCTAGAAATACCTTTGATGTCCTTTGGACTGGTGAGCAGGTTGTTGTTGGCATCCCTTATGAAGTAGGTCTGACTATCTTCTTTATCTTTACGACATTGCCTTGCAACCTAATATAGTTTCTTTGTGCCACCTACTGAGTCACTTTCCAGAAGCTGGAAGAGTGCTTACAATGCCCTGTTCTTTGCTATTGCAACTCCTTTCTTAGCTTCTTTGTTAGCCAACCAGTATTCATGTGTGTCTTTTCTCCTTTCTTTCTTTGGATGACTTCCTGGACTTCTGCATTCCACCACTAGCTTTCCTTCTGTCCCTTATTTCCATACCTAGCTCGGCCACATATCCGTTCAGTAGTCCTCACATATGCTGTTTTGAGGAGCTGGCATTCTTCTTCAACTCCATCTATTTCCTCTTCTTCTTGGGGTAATTCCTTGAACTGTTGTATTTTCTCTACAGTCAACTTCTCCAGTCAATCTCTATACATTCCCCTTCATTGCTAATGTAGCTCCCTACTCTAATCTGTATACAAACTGGTTAGTAATCAGCAAGTTAATGTGAAGATACACTCCCGACCTTAATAAACTTTGCTTTCTCTTCTCTCCTTCACTTTACAGGTAGTTTGAATTATTACTTACCCCCTCTGAGGCCTTCAATGATAGATTTCCACTGATTGCCTCTCTGGTTTCTTTGCATTCCACCTGGTTTACACCCCTTGTGCTATCTCCCTCCCCAATATTAAGTCTATATTAGAATCCTGCTGAGCATGGAGCCATCTTTAAATGTCTAGTCTCCCACCAGGACACAAGTGCTCTTCAACAATTGCATTCTGCTTGCAGGTAAGCCATTAGACCTCAGGAATTTGTTTAGTGTTCAGATTTGTAAAGTAATACTTTTTACTCTTGTCTTGGTGGGCTCTGCCCTGCTCCATTTACCCTCGCTAATGCACGGCTCTCTCTGCTCCCCTGCCCTGGCCCCTATTCCCTCCCACCCCCACTACCTCTACATTTATAGTAACCACAGCCACACCCACAGCTCACCCTCACATCAGCTCCACTAATCACAGCTCCTCAAGTCAGATCACATTATACCACACCAACTTGCTCCACTACAAAATACTCCCAACCACTCTCATTCCCACTAGGCATTTTTACATCACCCACACTACTTACCCATCCACATACAGTGCAACTCTATAATTCCTATTCAGACCCCCACCTTGAACCAACTTAAACTTTATAACCATGACTATCACACAACTAAGTCTAGTCTGTCTTCTCATAATTCTTTATAACACCACAAGTTATCACTCTAGCAATATCCCTAAACTTAGTAGCCCAACACTACATTATGCACTCTCATATACATACACCACACATTATGATAATATCTGCCCACAATTGTTCAAGAACTACATAACAGACCAATTCAAAACTAAACACATATGCTCTCATTCCTACTCCAAAAAAAACACAATACTTTCTCACACTCATCACCAAACTCCAACATCTGTATCACTATTTTAACACCAGGCTTACCATAAGTGGGGATATCCATCCCAACCCAGGCCCAATTCCATCCTGTCCAACACAAACTGCTCCAACACAAATGTCAGAACATAACACCCCCACTATCTTCATCCCTGGGCAAATCAACAACAGCAGCAAAACCAACCATCTTTTAATGCTAAATATTAATATTAGAAGTATCAAAAATAAAATACCTGAACTCCAGGCCACAATAGCACACTACTCCCCAAAAATAGTTGCTTTAACAGAAACCTGGCGAAATAAAAAACATAGCTAACTCAGAAGTTCTCCCTACCGGCTACATATCATTAGACAAGACAGACCACTTCGTAAAGGGGGTGGAACTGCCATACTGTACAAGTCCAACTTAACTGTATGTCAATTACCAAACTCCTACCCCTCCCCCAATAATTGGGACATACTTATCTCACAACTTCAACTTCACCCTAAAAAGGTCATCACCACAATTGTGATCTATATTCCACCTGGTAATACACCTGCTAGCCTTGAAGACTTCTTATCCTGGTGTTCTTCCACATACTCACAAGAAACCCTTATTCTGGGGGATTTTAACCTAGATTGGTTAACCTGCATATCAGAACCACCAAGTAATCTAATAAATCTCCATAGCTACCAGCAATTAGTCCAAATTCCAACTAGATGTGATAAAAAATCTAAAAGGGAATCTATCCTTGACTGGGTCCTAACTAACAACCCCACATTGTACCCCCATGCAGGCAGTCTCCCAGACACCTTAAGTGACCACAACATAATATACTTTATATGTAGTAGAACAAGCATATGCAAAACACTAACTATATGTCCACTAGAAACACAAAAAAATTATCTCCTGAGGTCCTCAATACTTTACTCTGTAACTGTGACTGGACCCATTAAAAACCCTCCCACTTGACCAGGCTGTAGCATATTTCAACAAAACATTTCTACAACACATAGACACTGTCGCTCCATTGTGCAAAATCAAGGTTAGAACCTCTATAAACCCCTGGATCAATAAAGAAACCAAACAAATCCTCAAGTCCAGAGACACTGCCTGGCTTTATTATAAAAAAAACAAAGAAACACAAAGCCTAACTAAGTACCAAGGACTGCGCAACCATGCAAAAAAATGCATTAGGCTGGACAAAAAATCCTATTACATGACATTACATACTAAATACCAACACAACTCCCCCAAAATTTTGGAAAAATGTAAACCAGCTACTAAAACTCACCCAAAAGGCTACTCCCAAACCAACCACTCCTGACACTAAAGTTCCCAACAAAACACAATTTAACTCCCACTTTGTGAACTCAATTCTATCCTTAGTATCACAGGACAGTTCCTTCCTCACTATCCCCCCCCCAACACAAATAACACAAATACAAGCTTTACCCTTAAAACAATTTCCACCACTTCAATCAAAAGCATGATCTCCAAACTAAAAACTTCATCAACAGCACCCGACCTACTCCCCAGCTATTTCTTGAAACTCACAGCAGATGATATTGCTATCCCAGTCTCCACTCTCATAAACAGATCAATTGTTGAAAGCTATGTGCCCAAACTCTGGAAAATATTCTATGTTACACCCATACATAAAGGTGGGACCTCCACTGAACTTAATAACTACAGACCCATTGCTTTACTCTCCCCCGTGGCCAGAATCGTAGAAAAATGCCTCCATACCCAGATGCTAAAATATCTCTTAGACAGCAACATCCTGTCACCTACTCAGCATGATTTCAGACCTGCCCATAGTACCACTACAGGCCTCCTCTGCTTCACAGACACAGTAAACCATCTCAAAAATGAAGGCCTGCAGGTGTCAACTCTTTTTTGGATATGTCCAAAGCATTTGACACAGTCTCGCACAAATCCTGCTAAAGAAACTAAACCAATATCACCTATCAAATTCCACTCTTACCTGGTTCCAAAGCTACTTAACTGACAGGTACCAAGCTGTGAAATGGGAAATTCTCTCTCTCCTCAGCTGCCCATAACTATAGGAGTCCCACAAGGTTCTATCTTAGGACCACTACTATTCGCAATCTTCACAAATAACCTCCATACCTCCACACAGCATGCATCTATCATTCAGTATGCAGATGACACTACCTTAATCTGTGCTGCACAAAACATTCCCACCCTCCTGCAAACAACTCAGCTAGCATTCTCTGATGTTGAAAACTACCTTACCAAAGCCCAACTTATCCTCAATCCAAAGAAAACTCAGCTTATGATTATAACCAGTACTAACAAAAACACTTAACAGTCAGTTCACTATCTGTTCCACAAATGCTACTCCAATCGCTCCAGTGGCACAGGCTAAGCTATTGGGAATAACCATAGGCTCCCACCTAAAATTTGATAGTCAACTCAACTTAACTATTAAAAAAGTACATGCCAAACTGGGATCACTCTACCGTATCAAACCATTTCTTACCAACAACACAAGATCAGCCATTGCTCGCTCCCAACTTCTATCCACCCTACTCTATGCATCTCCCATTCTGACTAATCTCAACAAAACTGAACTAAGCAAAATGGAAGCCTGCTATAACAGAATTGCCCACTTTGCTGCAAATTACTCATCACTGTACTGCTTTGAGACAGCTCCACTGGCTTGAGCTGCTCAACCTCCTAACTTACAATCAGCTCTGCCTCTGTCATTCTATCTATTACCTCCCCAATAAGTCTCCTGCCCTCGAAAACCTAGTACATCACTCAGCAAAAAGGCCTCTTAGATCATCAAGCAAACTACTACTAGAAGTCACCAACAGCTACAATAGCTTTGGAGATGCACTATATAGTAGTTCAGTGGCTAAAAAATGGAACTCTGTCCCCACTAGCATTCAAAACACATCATCCAAAGCCTCCTTTAAAGACCTCACCAGGCAACATCTCAAGCAAAGTTGTCAGTGCCATGATTGCTCCCCAGGCTAGTGAAAGTGGATAAGGTACACATACTAAACCGAGAGTACTTGATAATAGTTTTCAGTCTTATTCACAAACACTGGCTAATCTACAATGTATGTACTGTACCTGTGTACTATGTATGTATTCTACCTATGTTCCAAATGTCAGCTGTACACCACAAATCTATTAATTACCTTTATTTTTAAATTAATATTTTTTGTTTGTTCTCTCCACTGTAACTGTTGTTGTGCTGCATACCACTGTAAAAACATGTATTTTGTAATTTGTGTGTATACTGATCATGTCTAAATAACTAAATATATCTGTAATTTTTCCATGTGGAGCTTTTCTCCCTGGGCCTCTGCTGAAAAAGGGCCTTTTTCAGACACCCCCAGTTAACAAATGTAAAATAAATAAATAAAACTTCTAGGTCTTCAACTTATTCTCTGTTGATCTTACAGCCTTCTCTGACCATGCTTGCAGCTGATTGCTGCAATCACTGGTTTATGCTGTACTTAGTTTCATCCAGTGCTGGTGGGCTTTATGTTTATGGTGGGCACATACATCCCTCCCACCATTACCATGGGTCTTTCGGTTAGGTTGGGTCCTCAACCCAGTTATAACCAGCAAATACCCATGACAATTTTTGTCAATATGACCAAATCACCTTGAGCCATACTTTACACCATCGAGTGGCTTGCTGTGCCACAGCACAAAGTCTGTGCTCTCCTGTCTTAAAGATGCTGTGTACCACAATAGATGCCCAAAACAGTTGGTCTGTACAACTCTTCCCCTATAGAGCAGCATGCATTGTCTGTGCTGGTGTTCAGAGCTCCATTCATTGGTGAGTTTGAGATGGACACACTCAGCATGTTTATTTAGAGGAGGGAGGAATCCCAATGAAAGTCAGGGAGGACATGCAAACTCCAAAAAGGCATTGGCCAGAGAACAGGACTGAACCTTATAAATGGGAGGCAATGAGCTAAACTATTATGCCAACTAATCTCTTCTGATTAGTATGATTTAGTATTTAAGTTTATTTATTTGGGATATAGATGACAAACATTACAGGAAATCCATTCACACAGCATTAAACACTGTCATACTTCTAACATATTTACGAAATTAGGCCATACAGATAACGTTTAAGCACTCAGTCAAAAGGTTAATCAGAATATATGCTGTATTAACAATCTAGATATTATGACTCTAATAAAGCAAGGATGCACAGCAGTTTAACATAAGGATAACAGCAATCCTGATATCAACTAAAATAAAACTGTGTTTGTAGCAGGAGTCATCCTTGGGGAAGAGGATTATGAATAAGTGCTTTTAGAAGCCAGTACTGTGCTCTTCATCTTAAAGCTCAAACTTTAAAAACTGGTTTAAAGATACTGCTCTTTGCACAATATGCCATATTCTGGAAAGATACAGAGCTTTGGCCAGCTAACATCTACCTGAAATCAGCTGGATGTATAAGTGAATTTAAGTACACTTTTATCTGCTCTTTTGCATATAGTATTGTATTTAATTTATTTATTTGTGTTTTTCACTGAATATTAACTCAACTGAAGTTGTGGCTGTCTCTCTACAGAGTACTTTTTAATATTCCTGTGTAGCCATTGATAGCAGTGGGGGGTAGTTTCAGCTCATCACTAACATCCTGTCATGCCTTATATAAGTGGTACATTTTGAGTTATCCCTGCTTAATATCAGAGCTTTGGCCGGCTAACATCTACCTGAAATCAGCTGGACGTAAAAGTGAATTTAAGTACACTTTTATCTGCTCTTTTGCATATAGTATTGTATTTAATTTATTTGTGTTTTTCACTGAATATTAACTCAACTGAAGTTGTGGCTGTCTCTCTACAGAGTACTTTTTAAAATGTCTGTGTAGCCATTGATAACAGTGGGGGGTAGTTTCAGCTCATCACTAATATCCTGTCTTGCCCTATATAAGCGGTACATTTTGAGTTATCTCTGCTTAATATCAGGGCTTTGGCTGGCTAACATCTACCTGAAATCAGTTGGACGTATAAGTGAATTTAAGTACACTTTTATCTTCTCTTTTGCATATAGTATTGCATTTAATTTATTTATTTGTGTTTTTCACTGAATATTAACTCAACTGAAGTTGTGGCTGTCTCTCTAGAGTACTTTTTAGAATTTCTGTGTAGCCATTGATAGCAGTGGGGGTAGTTTCAGCTCATCACTGACATTCTGTCTTGCCTTATATAAGTGGCACATTTTGAGTTCTCTCTGCTTAATATCAGAGCTTTGGCCTGCTAACATCTACCTGAAATCAGCTGGACGTGTAAGTGAATTTAAGTACACTTTTATCTTCTCTTTTGCATATAGTATTGTATTTAATTTATTTATTTGTGTTTTTCACCGAATATTAACTCAACTGAAGTCGTGGCTGTCTCTCTACAGTTAGTTCCCCACCAACCCTCCGTGTTCTTGTTTTGGTATTAATGTTGGTGGCTTTGAAATTGCCCTCCCCTCTTGTAGATTTGTATTTGAATACTCCTTCTGGGCCCATCTCAATTGCTCACTCAACTGAGTGCAGTGAGATCATATTCTGATTTCAGGCACTCCTACTGTGTACAAAGAGAGCATCTGGGAAGGACAACCCCTGTAGCCTCTTAATCCTGCCTGTTCCTTCCCTTAAAAAAAAAAAAAAAAATATATATATATATATATATATATATATATATATATCTTATTCATCTGCTCTTACTGTAACTGTCTTAGTTGCACTTCTGCGTGCTATCTGTTCAGTCGCTCTTATTCTGCACTTATTACTGCTTGTTAATAACCTTTTAATTTACTGCCTTCTGCACTTGATTTGTTAATTTAATTGCATTTATTTGAACTGTATTTGCCGTAGTGTTGTTACACGCTCGGGTGTGCTGGCCTGCACTGCAATTTGAATTGTATTTACTGCTGTTTTAGCTGCTTTTCTGTAATAAAAAAAAAATTGTAAGCTTGTTTCCTGCCATTCCTGTAACTAGTCAAGTCCAGATACAGACTTGCTGTATCCAGGACTGTTGGTAACTTCTGAGCCCCTCAAGCCTTTCTGTGTTGGAGGGAAGCCTTCTAGCTTATCAGTGGGTGTGGTAAGCACTAGGTAGCCTATCTACCATGGGAAGAGTGGGTTTTGGCCCTGAAATTGTAGTTCATTGGCCGTTTGGGCAGTTTTTCCATCTCTTTCTGCTTTCTGGTTAAAAGGCTGTTTTGCATTTGGTCCCTGCCTTTCCTATAGCTATTGTAATCCAGATAAAGATTTGCTGTATCTAGGACTGTTGGTAAGCTTCTGAGCCCCCCCCCCCCAAGCCCTTCTGTGTTGGAGAGAAGCCTTCTAGCTTATCAGTGGGAGTGGTAAGCACTAGATAACCTATCTACCACAGGAGGAGTGGTTTCTGGCCCAGAAATTATAGTTTATTGGCCGTTTGGGAAGCTTTTCCATCTCTTTCAACCTTCTGATTTAAAAGCCTGTGTTTGCACTTGTTTCCTGCCTTTCCTGTTACTAGTCTACTCCAGGTACAGATTTGCTTTATCCAGGACTCTTTGTAAGCTTATGAGCCCTCCAAGCCTTTCTGTGTTGGAGGGAAGCCTTCTAGGTTATCAGTGGGAGTGGTAAGCATCAGGTAGCCTATTTACCACAAGAAGAGTGATCCCTGGCCCAGAAATTTTAGCTATTGGCTGCTTGAGCAGTTTTTTCCATCTCTTTCAACTTTCTGGTTTTAAAGCCACACTTGTGCCTGTTTCCTGCCTTTCCAATAACTAGCCTAGTCCGGTTACAGAGTTGCTGTAGCCAGGATTGTTAGTAAGCTTCTGAGCCCCGCAAGCCTTTCTGTGTTGGAGGAAAGCCTTCCAGCTTATCAGTGGGAGTGGTAAGCACTAGGTAGCCTATCCTCCATGGGAAGAGTGAGTTTTGGCCCAGAAATTGTAGTTTATTTGGCTTGGGCAGCTTTCCATCTCTTTCAACTTGCTGGCTTAAAAGCCTACGTTTGTACTTGTTCCCCATCTTTCCTGTAACTAGTCTAGTCCAGGTACAGATTTGCTGTATTTTAGGACTCTTTGTAAGCTTCCGAGCCCCCCAAGCCTTTCTGTGTTGGAGGGAAGCCTTCTAGCTTATCAGTGGGAGTGATAAGCATTAGGTAGTCTATCTACCACAAGAGGGCATTTATAAGCCTAGCCCAAAATTATGTGGCTTCGCCACCCCCTTATGAAAAAAAAAATGCTGTGCCCATTTTGTTGTTGTCTGTGCCAGCAGTGACCCCAGAGAGAATTGAACAAAAAAACCTCCCATTGCCTCACATAGACCGGATTTTATTCCACAGCAGGGGGAGTCTTGGTGTCTAAATCTATCCTCAGCACGCCCCTATATTATCCGTGCTATTTGAGTAGGAGTTTAAGTCTAGTGGTTTGGTTGGGATTTGGATTTGGAGATATGTGAGTTTCTTCAATCTGGCAGCATATGACAGATTTTGGAGTCCCATGAACTTTTGGGGTCTCTCCATTGCTGCAGATGTCGGGTGAGAGATACATCCCGATGGGGGGCATTACTGATCATCATTGGTCTGATAAGTGAACAACGGAACAATGATGACACTAGCAAGAGGAGTGGCTCCTGGCCCAGAAATTGTAGCTATTGGCCATTTGGGAAGTTTTTTCCATCTCTTTCAACATTCTGGTTTAAAAGCCACACTTGCGCTTGTTTCCCACCTTTCCTGTAACTAGCCTAGGCCAGATACAGCGTTGATGTATCCAGGACTGTTGGTAAGCTTCTGAGTCCCGCAAGCCTTTCTGTGTTGGAGGAAAGCCTTCTAACTTATCAGTGGGAGTGGTAAGCACTAGGTAGCCTGTCTACCACGAGAAGAGAGGTTCTTGGCCCAGAAATTGTAGTTTATTGACCATTTGGACAGTTTGTCCATCTCTTTCAACTTTCTGGTTTAAAAGACCACATCTGCGATTGTTTCCCATCTTTCCTGTAACTAACCTACTGGTAGCACTAGAAAACCTTAAACTGATACAAGCCTTCTAGCTTAGGAGAAAGACTTTGGAGTGATTAAGTATCAGTTTTCTGTACTTTCTTGCTGTACTTAACTGTTTTCTGCCTAAACGCAGATTTTTTCAGCATTTATTGTGATTTAAAAGCTTGTTTTTTTCACATATTGTACTTATTTGACTGCCTGCACTTTTAAAATGTTGCTTTTTGTTTAAATAATTTGTTTAACTATTGTAGGCTACACACTAAAGTGCAATAGCCTTTTCTGATCATTTGTAGTTGTTTAAAGCTGTTTTAAGTGTATTTTTTACTGTTTTTGCCTTATCTTTAAAAAAAAAAAAAAAAAAAAAAACAATCCTTGTTTCCCACCTTTCTAAGCTAGTATAGTCCAGTTTTCAGGCTAGTGCTGAATTCAGGGCTGTGATACTAGTCTCTGAGTTGCCCATACCTTATTTGGATAGAAGGAAGTTTCTCTGTTCACCTGTGAGAGAGGGGAGCTTTGAGCTACCTATCTGTCCCTGGAGGAGTGGTTCCAGCTCAGAAGTTAGTAGTTTATTGGCCATTTTGGGCTAATTTCTATCTCTTTCATTTCCCTACTATAAAAACCGCATTTGCACAGTTTTGCGCACCGGGCAGTGCCGGTTAGCTACGGTTAAATTATTCCCAGCTCCACTAAGTCTCCTCTTCAGTTTTTACCTTGAAACTAGTCTAACTCTCAACCTAAGCTCTCAAAAAGCATCTTACAGCCCAGCACTTGCTCAGACCTAATAGCAAGCACTAATATACCCTGACACCGATTGCCCAGCAGGGCAAGGCTCTTTATTCACCCCTCACCAACCAAGCGACTAAACAGCTCACCCTACTATTCAGGCATGACCAAAGGGCAACTTCAGGTGCACTCTCCAGTCCAGCTGGTGAATCTGCGTATCCTGAGGCAATGTTACAACTGCCTCATATACACAGACAACCCTCTCCTCCTACCACAAAACACTAACATATGTGAGAGATGCAATTATACAGCCAAACTGGAAGCTAAGCTGTCTCCAACCAAGACTGGAACAGACAGTCAAGAGGAGAAGGTTAACACTTGCACCACAACTCCAGCCACACACAGACCTACTAAAACAGCACTGGCAAAAAATACACATAAATACACAAAATCATACTCGGAGGCTCTAAATAAAAACCTGCAAAAGCATCAGAGACCTCCAAAGCAGACACCCAAACAACCTGCACTTCCTGTCACAAACCAGACAACACATAAAACACAAAATCAGTGTGCCGCACAATCACAGCCCTTAAGGTGAAATAACATACCTAACACACTAGTAATAGGAAACTCTATAGTCAGGCACACTGACGTCCCACTCACTAGGCTGGACAAGCAGAAGGTTACTGTTAGCTGCCTGTCGGGAGCCAGAATCCGCCACATAACGCAAGCACTCAGGTCACTCCAGAACAAGTACAAATATGACTCTGTCATTGTTCATGTTGGTGTAATGACCTGAGACGTACCTCTCTGGACTACATGAAAAGAGACATGGAAGAGCTCTCTGATCATGTAGCCCAGGCTGGTATAACCCTGACCCTGAGTAGCATCCTGCCCTCACCAAGAATGATACCTCAGTATAAAGAAAAAATGATCAATTTCATCAGTTGGCTAAGCTTCTGGTGTAATTCAAAGGGGATCTAGTGTCTGTCACCCTGGGACGACATGCTCGACAAGTCGCATTGCTTTGCAAGAGACGGCCTGCACCTGTCACGCCTAGGCTTTTGAATACTGGCCAAGGCTCTTGCTGCCCCCATAGTGCCTTTTTTAGGCAAAGCTCAAAAGTCAAACCCACTTCCGTAAACAGCACAATTAACAAAAAACTGAGGGTTATGCTACTCAATGCCAAGAGTTTAAATCTCAAAATGCATGCGCTTGAAGCACTCCTCAGTATAGAGAACATCGACATCTGTGCAGTAACTGAAACCTGGTTCAAGGCTCCAGAGAGCACCCCAGTACTACCAGGCTACATCTCATACCACATGTTTCGGCCACAGAACATGGACTGAAACACAAAAGCAGGGGGTGTATCCATATTCATCAAGGATACCTACACCTCCAGGTTAGTGGCACAGCATGATACCTCTACGATCATCCATGTGCAACTAACATCGGACAAATCTGCAATGCAAATTGTGGCCTGCTACAGATAACCATCCATGACCCAGGACCACCACTCTACCTTTCTGGAGACACTGGAAAACATGAAGGTCCTACCAAACACCCTGATATTGGGCGATTTCAATTACCCTACCATTCACTGGGAAAACTACTCGAGTACAAATTTCCATGCCCAGTGCTTCCTGGAATTCATCAACTCAAATGCCCTGGATCAGCTGGTAAACTCCCCCACCAGAGGTGAAAACATATTGGACCTGGTCATCACCAACATGGGCGACAGGTGTTCCACACCAGAGGTCAACCCATCACTGGTTAGATCAGACCATAAACTAATCACTCTGGATGCCCACACCCACCACCACCCCCAACTAAGGAAACCACAGTAAAAAACTTTTCTAAAGCAAACTTCACCTTACTTAAGACAGAGGTGATAAATTTCACAGCCCCCACGCTAAAGGATAATGCTACCCAAGATGCAGAAACCTTTACAAATGCACTCTATGAGCACCTACAAGGATGCATGGATTGTGCCATCCCTAGCAAAACCAAGACTCACTCCTCTAAGAAAAGGAAACCAGTTTGGTGGACCCCTGCAATAAACAGGCTATACAATAGAAGGAGGAAACTAGTTCAGAAAAAAAAGCAAATCCCAAGAAGGAAAGACATCCCTGATCAGTATCAGTAAGAAACTGAGGTCCCTCATGAAATCACCCAAGGCTAACTTCAAAAGAAAAATAGCCAAGGATTCAAAAGATAACCACAGAGCCTTCTTTAGCTCTGTTAAGAATCTAAGTGGCAACTCGCAGATATGCACTGAACTAGTGCAAAATAGCACAAAATATACGGAACCTACTGATATTGCCAACATCCCGGCAGATAGATTCAGTGCAAACTTCATCCCCCTCTCACCTCCAAAAGGATCCACAATAATACCGGAAAAGTGTAGTGTCCCAAAAATCACAGATGCACAGGTGAAAACAACCCTTTTAAAAGCCAAAAACACAGCGTCAGACCAGATGGTATCCCAGGCTGCATCTTGCACGAACTACAGAACAAACTGACCCCCCCACCTAAACACGTTGTTCAACCTCAGCCTCTCCACAGGCTATGTGCCTATAGAATGGAGCACAGCAATGGTTATTCCTCTCCATAAAGGAGGGGCCACAAATGACCCTGGTAACTATCGCCCCATAAGCCTGACTAGCCTGGTCTGCAAGGCTATGGAGAGCAACATCATGGAACTCATTAACAAAGACATTGGGAACCTCCAAACACTTGACCTGACCCAGTTCCGCTTTGTTAAGGACAGATCATGCCTACTAAACCTGGTTGACTTCTTTGAGACAGTCACCAAGGCTATAGATGAGGAAAAGGTGGTTCACACAGCCAACCTTGACCTCGCCAAGGCGTTCAACACCATTCCCCACTTAGGTATTACAGAAAAACTCATCAGCCTGAACATAAACCCCTACGTCACGAATGGGTTGCCAACTGGCTTACAGACAGAACTCACACAGTAAGAATAGCGGGCTCCAAGCCCGACTTTAAACCAGTCACAAGTGGTGTCCCGCAAGGCTCGGTCCTGGGACCCCTACTGTTTGGCATATACTTCTCAGAAGTACAGGCAAACACAGGAGGACTATGGCTAACCAAGTTCACCAATTACTGCAAACTGGGAGCCATAATTGACTCTTACTGAGACAGACACCTGGTGTCAAAGTCATGGCCTCAAGCTAAATGCCAAAAAAATGCATAGTCATCCCGTTTGGGAAAAACAAAACACCCACGAATTACCACATAGGTGGCAGCCCCCTTAAGACAGAAGAGGTAATTAGAGATCTGGGGATCCAGGTAGATAGTAATCTCTCCTTTGACAATCATATTGCCAAAATAGTTAGGAAATCCTTCTATGTGGCCCATCTAATTACTAAAGAGTTCGCATCTAGAAATAAAGAGGTTATAGTGCCCCTCTACTCGTCACTCATTAGACCCATCATAGAGTACAATGCTCCATTTGGCATGTACCTCACAAGACACTTCCAACAGCTAGAAAGACCACAAAAGTACCTCACCAGGAGGATTACTGGTCTCAAACATATGTCCTATGCAGCCCGACTGAAAACATTCCGGCTGTACTCAGTGGCATATCGCTTACACAGAGGTGATCTCTGCCTGACTTACAAAGCCATTTCCAACTAAGAATTGATGGACATGCTCCACCTAAAGAACTCCAAGTCACTGCGAGCCATGCGCTCTAGTGAGCTAAACCTCGCCACAACAATAAATAGAACATGCAGGAGGGATAGATTCCTGTCACAGAGACTCCCCATGCTTTGAAACAAAATTCCAAATTACATCAGGCAGAGCACCTCACTAACACTCTTCAAGAGAAACCTTGACGAGTGGATGGGTGACAGAAAATACACTCCTGGGATCACTTCATTGGCTCTGCTTGACAGGGGATCAGTTAATTAATCAATGGGGTGGCAAAAGCCGACACACTCTGGCTAGGCTTATAAAAGACATCGGGTAGATAGCCTAGTACCTACCTATGAACCTATTACTTTCCTAAGGAAGGTTTCATCTTTAGATGTGGGTGATATTGAAATAATAGCTGATAAGGTCAAAGGCCTTTTTTGGAAGACAGACTAATCAGCCTCTTCAACCAAGACTTAATGTTTTTTACAGATCCAAATGGAATATATAAATATCAAATATAAAACATTTCTCTGACAAGGTATCTAAACTGAGATTTTCACCAAATCTCAGTATGTTTTTTTTTTCTCAAACTCAGTAGATTTTCAAAACACATTATTATTATTCCAAAACAATGTATGGTAACGGAGCAACCACGCAGTAAACTAAGCATAGAATCTTTATTGACACTGAAATTGGTAAGTCCTTTCACTAAAGAGCTTCATCAGACCATCAAAATGTGAGTAAAAACATGACTTCTAAAATATAAACAGCAACCAATCAGAACACATCACATTAACCAATCACTCCAACTATAAATCAAAATTAAAATAAGCAATGTCATAGTGTATGTATACATGTATTTGACATAAAAATACTACAGCATCACTACATCTCTAACTAAAATTAAATAACTAAAAACTATATTAATATTGTTGTTGTTGTCTTTTGGCTTTTCCCGGTTAGGCGTCGCCACAGCGGAACTCCGGTCCACTAATGATTGGCAGTAGATTTTCATGAACGCTGAGGTGCCAGCTTGACATTCAATCTTCAATGAAGGCACGCCCATTTACGCATGCCTTTCAAACACCCACCCAACCACGGGGAGGACATGCAGACTCCACACAGAAGGCACTCCCTGCACTCCAGCCAAGAAATGAACGGGAGAACCTCTTCCTGTGAGGCAAAAACACTACCGCTGCACCTCCGTGGAAGGTAAAAAACTATATTAATATATACACATATTAATAAACACACATATATATATTATAATAAACAGTTACCGAAAAGCTGCCTGCCAATCAATTAAATATATAAAAAGATTAGTAAAGGATTAACATATTTGCAGTCTTCTTGATTTAAGTAGCAGTTTCAGTGAGGCTCTTTCATTGAGCCCTTTACCTCTATCTGCTCTAAGCCTTATTATCCAATTCACTTCCTTACTTTCCGTGTGATTTCTAAGGTCCCCCCCCACGAATGCTTGGAGTAATAACTTCTATCACCCTGAACTTAAACTTATGTTCATTACCTAATAGAAGGATATGCTTAGGCAGAGCATTATGGTCCGATTTTATTTTAATATTATAAAGATGTTCTCTAATTCTGTTTTTGAACATTCTATCCGTCTTAAAATGATTGACAGTAGTCACACTCTGCTAGATAAACAACATGTGGGATTAAATAGTTAGCTCTAACCTTAAATTCAAAATACTGATTAGTGTCTGGATGCGCAAACACATTGCTTAGATATATACAGTGGCAAAAATTGCATTTCCCACATGGTTGTGTGGAAAATTCTTCTTCAGTGAACTCTGCTATATTACATTTCATACAACCTTGGATCCACTGTTAAAATTGCCCAATTCCTCTTAAAAATTTCAAGAAGCTGACTATAATCATAAGTGTAAAACATTGGCACCTTATCTTCATTAGAAATCTTCGTTGTTTTTTCATCTGATCCATTAATACCCATACAAGAATAATAAGGGCATGTTCTATCATTCCTAAGGTCATGTAAATCTATAAGGCTGTCCTTGATTTCATACAACAGGTATCCCCTATCTAAAAATCTTTGCTGTAAGCTACTAAGTTCGATTTCAAAGCCTGGGTCAGAGGTGTTTAATCTGGACACTCACATACCTTGCCCTCTAACTACATTTTTAAATATATATCGAGGATGGATGCTCCCGCTATGAAGTAGTACATTTCTATGACACGTCTTCCTATATACTCCGGTATTCACAAAACCATTTGCCAATCTCTCTATATATGCATCTAAATAGTCTATCTTATTGTATGAAAATGTCATAGTGAATCTCAAGTACTCTGTTAGCCTATTAAGTTCATTATAAAATATATTCAACTGTTCAGAAGTGCCTGTCCATATTAGGAAGAGGTCATCCACAAAACAATGGTAAAAGACAATATATTGCCTATAATAACTAGTTTGAAAAAAAAAAATTCTCTTCCCATTGTGCCAAGAACATGTTGGCGTAGCTATTGGCACACAGTCCCCATAGCTACGCCATCCTTTTGGAGATAGATCTTGTTATTAAACAAAAATACATTGCTTTCCAGGACACTTTCTAAAAATAAACAAATCAGATCTATATGTGTACAGTCATATTCACTATGTTCACTTAAATAATTATGTATATATTGCACCCCTATTGCATTAGGTATTATCGTAAATAAAGATTTAGTTAGGGATGTAGTGATGCTGTAGTATTTTTATTTTAAATACATGTATACATACACTGTCACATTGCTTATTTTAATTTTGATTTATAGTTGGAGTGATTGGTTAATGTGATGTGTTCTAATTGGTTGCTGTGTATATTTAAGTAGTCACAGGTTAAGTTTAAGGACAGCCTTATAGATTTATATGACCTCAGGAATGATACATGCCCTTATTATTCTTTTATGGGTATTAATGGGTCAGATGAAAAAATAAAGACGATTTCTAATAAAGTTAAGGTTCCAATGTTTTACACTTATAATAATAATCAGCTTCTTGAAAATTTTAAGAGGAACTGGGCAATTTTAGCAGTGGATCCAAGGTTGTATGAAATGTAATATAGCAGAGTTCACTGAAGAAGAATTTTCCACACAACCATGTGGGAAATGCAATTTTTGCCACTGTATATATCTAAGCAATGTGTTTGCGCATCCAGACACTAATCAGTATTTTGAATTTAAGGTTAGAGCTAACTATTTAATCCCACATGTTGTTTATCTAGCGGAGTGTGACTACTGTCAATCATTTTATACCGGTAAGACGGATAGAGTGTTCAAAAACAGAATTAGAGAACATCTTTATAATATTAAAATAAAATCGGACCATAATGCTCTGCCTAAGCATATCCTTCTATTAGGTAATGAACATAAGTTTAAGTTCAGGGTGATAGAAGTTATTACTCCAAGCATTCGTGGGGGGGACCTTAGAAATCACACGGAAAGTAAGGAAGTGAATTGGATAATAAGGCTTAGAGCAGATAGAGGTAAAGGGCTCAATGAAAGAGCCTCACTGAAACTGCTACTTAAATCAAGAAGACTGCAAATATGTTAATCCTTTACTAATCTTTTTATATATTTAATTGATTGGCAGGCAGCTTTTTGGTAACCGTTTATTATAATGTCATGTATATATATGTGCATATTAATATAGATTTTAGTTATTTAATTTTAGTTAGGGATGTAGTGATGCTGCAGTATTTTTATGTTAATTACATGTATACATACACTGTGACATTGCCTATTTTGATTTATAGTGGGAGTGATTGGTTAATGTGACATGTTCTGATTGGTTGCTGTGTATATTTAAGAAGTCATGTTTTTATTCACATTTTGATGGTCTGATGAAGCTCTTTAGTGAAAGTGCTTACCAATTTCAGTGTCAATGAAGATTTTATGCTCAATTTACTGCGCGATTGCTCCATTACCATACGTTGTTTTGGATTACTTTGCTCGTTTTATTTGGCAACAGAGTATTTGTCTTTTGGGGTGTAACCTGCTTATACATTATTATTATTATTACTTATATTGCTATTTTGTAAAAGGAAAATAGTTCTAATTATGTGGCCCATATATAATTTTTTATGCCATTCCAAGTAACTGGGAGCCACCTCATGCTTACAGTATGATGTATTCCAGATTAGCTAATTGATGCACTGTGAAACACATTATTCCTGTTGTGTTCATTAGCAATATCCTGTGATTATATGATACACAGAGATTTTAGTAAAGTGTCAATAATTTGAGAGAACTCTTCCTGTGCACCTACTAGTCAAACTGTATGTCTAGTTCTTTGAGTTAATCCAATCAATGCCCTAGAATTGCACTTTGTCCCAACATTAGTCCTCCAACAGAACCCTCTAATTGAACCCTACGGTATTTAACTCCTGCAATCACAGAGCCATGACCTCTTCTATCCCCTCACCTTAAAAGGATGGTAGAAAAAAGTGCATTCGGGCAGTCTAGGAACTTCATCACATTTACTGACAGCATCTTACTTATAGATGTTTCCAACTCCAGCTTTGAGAGATGCAATTACCAACTCAGATTACAGACCCTTTTCTCTACTGCTAATGCTGTCAGTAAACAGAAGCTTGCCACAACACCTGTTTATGCCGGGGATGTGTCAAAAAATCTCTGCCTAAGCATCTCAGGCACCCGCCTAGAAGACATCAGGCATCTCTCATATATTAGTATCTACATTTGCTCATGTATTTACTCATACCTCTACAAGTAATCACTAAGAATTCAATCCTGAGCCTCTAAAGTCACCTAGGTCTGCTTCAAATGGTAAAGCCCTTGTTATATAGATTCCATTATCAGACATACTGGCACTGCGCTCACCAGACTGGATAAGGAGAGGGTTGTGGTCAGTGATCTTTCTCTGGTGCTAAGATCAGACTCATTACAAGGCCCACATGACCCTTCACTGTCCTAAATATAACTTGCCATTACCCATGTGGGGGTGAATGATCTTAGGTGCTCTCCCTAGATACAGCAAGATGCAACTAATTTGATCCCTATGTCTCAAAGTAAATAGAACTATGGTGTTCAGCAACACTCCTCTCTCACCAAGACTGAGTTCAAAGAAAAAAAAATAATTGGCTACAGTGATTAGCATGTTAACTGGTGTTATTCTGGGAAAATCCTGTGTGTGTGTGTGTGTGTTGTGTGTGTGTGTGTGTGTGTGTGTGTGTGTGTGTGTGTGTGTGTGTGTGTGTGTGTGTGTGTGTGTGTGTGTACACATGGGACCAAATAGCCAACAGTCCCTCCTACACCTGGGACTAATACCTTCCTGCTTTACTAGGGATGTCCTGCATCTCTCTTCACATGGCTTTTGCATACTAGACAGAAATTTTGCTTCCTGCGTAGTACATTTTAGGCAGTGCTAAATTCATAAGCATACCCATCTAGCAAACTCCATTTCAAACAATATGTGAGCTGCTCTGTTCAATGTTAGACTGTTAGATCATAAAATGTTTGGGTTTTAGACCTCTGCCTCACCCTCAAAAACATCTATAGTTGTGTAATTACCAAAACTTAAGTTTTAGAACAGCAAAAGCCCTCCCTCCTTACTAGGGTGCTACAACTACCAAACATTCAGGACTTCTGGAAACTGGGGGGCATATCCGTATTTATCAGGAACCCCACTTTCTCATGACAGGTCATGCAGGATACTGATCTAGGACTTATAAAGTCCTAGTTTATCTTAACAAAACCACCTGACACATATGTGGTAACTCCAGGCTGTACCTTTCACAGCATACTGAGTATCTAAGTCAACTTAAAGAGCTACCATTAGGATCATAGGATCATAGGAAGTTACTAGGCTAATGGCCCTAGGGCCCTTAAAAGCCTTGCCAAGTACAACCCCTGTTCCCAAGAATATCATGGTATTAAGTGGAACTACATCAACAACTACCACCCCTGTCCAAGAGGGACACAGCTGAAACTCCTAGGATGAATTTGTGACTTCCCATGCAATCATCTAAATTATGCTTTAATAGGGTCAGCAAGGGGCTCTGTTTCATCTGAATTAGAAGTTTGTTCCAGAGGAGAGGTAACCTATGTGAGACATACCTGTCTCTTCAGCAAGTTCTGTTGATGTCACGTACTAGGTCGAGTTCCCTAGAGCGAGTGCATCTTATATCATTTGATTTATGAATGTGCAACATTTCCATTAGAGCAGGATCTGAGATTGCTTTATATGCAAGACAGAGGTCTCCTCTGAGTAATCTGTAAGACACAGAGTATAGTGACAGTGATTTCAGTCTGTCAATATATGACTTACGCTAACCCTGAATTTTCTTTGTAAGAAACCTTTGAGGTCTTTCCAGTTGCTGCAGTTGCCTGGTAAGGTACATAACAAAGGTAGCATTGTACTCTATTATTGATCTGATGAGTGAGGAGTATGGAAGGGATTTTAACCTCTTTTATTGTGGATGCAATGCCCTTACTTATAAGGTGGGTGATGTAGAAAGCCTTTCTTACCACTGTGGAGACGTGGTGGTCAAAGGAAAGGTTGATGCAAACCTGTGTACCGAAATGTCTCACCACTGATTGCATGCTTAGGGTGTTATTAATGTGATAATCTGCAAGGAAATCACCCTTGCTGAAAGGGATGATAATGCATTTTTTTGCATTGAGTTTTAGCCCATGACTTTGGCATAAATTGTTTGTGTAAGTCCCTCTTGTAGGATGTTGGCATCGATTGGGGACTCTATGACTGCACTCAGTTTGCAATCTTCAGCAAAGTTTGCCAGCCGTAGGCCTTTTGTTTTAAACTGTACATCTGAGAAGTAGATTCCAAACAATAGGGGCCCCAGTACCAATCCCTGTGGAACACCACTGGTTACAGGTCTGCTGGTGGAGGTCAAGTCACCTGTTTTGACTGTGTGCATTCTATCGGTGAACCAGTTTGCAACCCACCTGACAATATACGGGTTGATCTCCGGCTGGGTGAGTTTATCAATGATGATTGAGTGGGAATGATGTCAAAGGCCTTGGCCAGGTCCAGGTAGGCCGTATGCACGAATTTGCTTTTGTCCATTGCTTTTGTGACTGTCTCAAAGATGCCCACCAAGTTCAAGAGGCAGGATCTCCCTTTAACAAAGCCAAACTGGGTCACGATGAGCGTTTGGAAGTCTCCTATATCTTTGTTGATAAGGTCCATGATTATTCTTTCCATAGCCTTGCAGATTAGGCTGGTCAGGCTTATGGGTCTATAGTTCTCAGGGTCAATGTTGGTGCCTCCTTTATGTAACAGGATGACGGTTTCTGTTTTCCATTCAGCAGGTACAAAACCAGTACTTAGACTGTGGTTAAAAAGAGTACCCAGTGGTGCAGCTAGTTCCTGTTTTAAACCATTTAGAACACAGCCTGAGATATTATCAGGTCCCATAGATGTTGTGTTTTTGATTTGGAGAGGGCATTTATGACCTGCTCCTTGGAGATACTAGGTGTAGGGCAGGTGACAGGGATGTTTTGAGGGATATGTGGCGGGGACAGAGGGGAGAAGTTCAGCTAGCAGGTTGGCTATTTCTGCAGGTTCAGTATATGTGGTGCCATTAACAACCAGTTCTGTGCAGATCTGGGTTTTTCCTTTAAGGTTTCTGATGTAGCTAAACAAGGCCTTATGTTTTTCCTTAGCAAAGGAGGCTAATTTGGATTCATAGTTAGCTTTAGAATGCCTAATGAGGTGTATTATTTTCTGTTTAAGATGAGGAGGGAATGCTTAAGATTTAAAGACCATTCTTTCCTGCTCTTTGACAGAAATTTCTTTCTCTTACTGTATAACCTGTTAATAGCAGATGTCCACCAGGCAGGCTTGTTCATTCTTGAGGATCTTGTTTTAGTCCTATCAGTTATGGCTGAGTCAATACATTTGGATATATGCTTATACAAAGCATTGGTGTAAATTCCAGTATAGCTGTCCATGCCATTAGTGAGGGCAGGGGCTATTACGCTATTAATGCTGTCATATATTAGACTGTAATTGACTTTGAAAAAATATTTTAGTCTAGTTGCTGCTATGGGGGTCAAATGTTATTGTTACTTCAAATGAGACTAATTTATGATCAGACCTCACTAGGGAGGGCTGCACACATGAGGTGATGCAACGATCACCCATGTTAGTCAGCACCAGATCCAGAGTGTTTAGGTGGGGGTGTCAACCAAGTGGTCCAGGGCACTGGAGTTGATAATGTCTAAGAACCTACGGGCAATTGGGTTAGTACACGTATAATTTACCCAATCTATGGATGGGTAGTTAAAATCAAATAAAGCCAGAATGTTTGGTTGCATCTTGAGCGATTCAAGTAGATCCAAGTATGTGGGTATCCTGTTTCATGCAGGGGGTCCAATGACTGGCAATATCTTGGAGAGGGTCTTACCTACAGTCAACTGGACCAGGATTAGTTCAAGGGAATTGTTTTGTTAAACCAATCTAGAGGTATATTTATGTTTGATGAATAATGATACTCTACCTCCTTTAGTTCTCACACTTTCAGTTTGTGGCCTGAATGTGTGGATGGCTTTGTAACCCGGTATGGTGTGGTGCTTTCCATGGCCTTAAACCAAGTCTCTGGGACTGCACAGATGTCAGCATCTTCTAAGGTGAGGGCTGCTTCAAGTGAGTGCAGTTTTTGGTTTAGACCCCTAGTGTTTAGCAACATAACCTTGAGGTTGTTTATTGACAACTTCACCCACCTCTCACCCCCTAAATGGCCCATCTCAATACCGGAAGATTACCAAATTCCAGTAATAACAGCCACACAGGTAAAAAACGCACTCTCCAAAGCTAAGCATACAGCATCCATGGGACCAGATGACATCCTGGCCTGTGTATTACATGAACTACAAAATGAACTGGCACCTCACCTAAGTGTCATGTTTAATCATAGCCTCACCTCAGGCTTCGTGCCCACTGAGTGGCACACAGCTACAGTTATCCCACTCCACAAGGGGGGATCCACCTTGGATCCTGGGAACTACTGCCCTATCAGTCTGATGAGCCTGATCTACAAGGCCATGGAACGTATTATCATGGAACTTATAAACAAAGACATTGGCAACCTTCAAACACTGGACCCCACCCAGTTTGGGTTTGTGAAGGGCCAATTTTGTCTCCTGAACCTGATTGACTTCTTTGAATCAGTCTCCAGAGCTGTGGATGAGGGTAAGGCGGTCCACACAGCCTATCTGGACCTTGCCAAGGCCTTTGACACCTTCCCCCACTCTGGAATCATAGATAGACTTACTAAGCTGGGCATTAATCCCTACGTCACTTGATGGGTTGCCAACTGGCTTACTGACAGAACCCACACTGTAAAAGTAGCCAACTCCAAATCCAGCTCCAGACAAATGACAAGTGGAGCACCTCAAGGTTCAGTCCTGGGACCGCTCTTGTTTGGCATCTATTTCTCTGAAGTACAGGCCAACATTAAGGGAATCTGGCTAACAAAGTTTGTAGATGATTGCAAACTGGGAGCCATTATTGAATCCCCAAATGATGTGGATACTCTACAAAAGGGCCTTACAGAAACAGATGCTTGGTGCCAGAGCCATGGGCTCAAGCTCAATGCCAAGAAATGTATAGTCATTCACTTTGGGAAAAAACATGTACCCATGAATTACCACATAGATGGCAGTTCACTAAACACCGAAAGTGTGATAAGAGACTTAGGGACACAGGTGGACAATGGTCTCACCTTCAATAACCACATCGCCACAACAGCCAGGAAATCCTTCTATTTGGCACACCTCATCACTAAGGGCTTTTCATCCAGGAAAAAGGAGGTCATTGTCCCACTGTACTCATCCCTCATTAGACCCATTATAGAATACAATGCCCCATTTGGTATGTACCTCACAAGACATCTGCAACAACTGGAAAGGCTGCAGAAATACCTCACTGAAAGAATCACAGACCTAAAGCAGATGCCCTATGCTGACCACCTTAAAAAACTCCATCTATACTCTGTCACATATCATCTACTCAGAAGCAATCTCTGCTTAACAGACAAGGCCATGTCAAACCCAGAGCTGTTGGACATGCTGCACTTAAAGAAATCCCAATCCCTCAGAGCCACACGCTCAAGGGATCTAAACCTTGTCATCACAATAAACAAAACATCCTGGAGGGATAGGTTCTTGACCCAGAGACTCCCCAGACTCTGGAATAGATTGCCAATACATGTCAAGCAGAGATTCTCTTTGGCCCTCTTCAAAAGGAACCTTGACGATTGGATGGGAGAAAGGAAATTCACTCCGGGGATCACGTCAGTCACCTGCTAGACAGGGGTCCATGGAAGTAAATAGTGTGGGAGGAAATAGCCAGGGAAATGTTATGGTTAGGCTTGTATAGGCCCTAGGGCTGATAGCTTAGTACCAAACTTTGAACCTATGAACCTATGAAGATATTTTTAAATCAGGAATTTTTTTGTTGTGACATTGCCTAAAAAAGATACTAAGGGGAGGCAAGAGCCTTAACCAGTAACCGAAATCCCAGGGTGGTCAGATGAAGACCATCTCTGGCAAAGCAGGGTGGTCTATTGACCATGTCATCCCATGCTGACAGGTACTGGATCCCCTTAGAATGACACCAGAAACTAAACCAATTGTTGAAGTCGATCATTTTTTATTTATGTTGTGGCAGGTAGTATTCTGCTCAGAGCTATGGGCATGACTGGCCAAGACACATATTCAGAGAGCAAAGCCAGGGACATGCCTGCCCGAGACACATATTCAGAGAGCTCAGTCATGTCTCTCTTCAGATGAGGTATGTCTCAAGTCATTCACACCAACATGAACTATGATGCAGTCATTGTGGTACTTGTTGTGGAGAGACTTGAGTGAGCGTTTTATCTGGCAGATCCTGTCACCAAACAGACAGCTGACTGTAACCTTCTTCTTGTCCAGCCTGGTGAATGGGACATCTGTGTGTCTCACTATGGAGTCACCTATGACCAAAGAATTTGGTTTAGATGTGCTATGCCTTAGGGGCTTGTTTGGTGAGACACTTGTGCTTGTGGTTTTATGTGTATTGAGTGCTGTAGATACAGTATTAGGTGTGTTTAGGTAAATTTCTGGTGAGTACCTCTGCGTATGATGGTTTATGTGTTGAGAGTGTTGTTTGTGCAGGAGATGTAGTATGTGGGCTGACAACCTGTTCAGTGTCATTATTCTGGGAACAAGAGTACAAGGATTCCAAATTCTTGGTGTATATGCATCTCTCACAAATTGAGCATGAGTGCTTTGGGAGTTGTAGGTTATCAGTTTACGTGAGACAATTCTACATTGCCTCAGGATACCCATGCCAATTAGGCCAGCAGGAGAAATGAAGAAGAACTGACCATACATAACACTAGGTGTAAACTTACTTGCTTTTAATGAGGAAGGATGTGGTTTAATTGGGAGCTTAATGCTGAGTCTGTACTAATGGGGCTCTCAAGGGGTAAGAGACTATTAGGGATTAGGAGATTTCAGTTATAGTGGCAAATGCTGTAGAAAGCAAAACAGAGGTGCCCTCTGAGCAACTAAGTGCAATTTTAAGGGACTCCTCAGTTGCAGCAGGGGCACCTTCCAAGGGAAAATAAATCTACTTTAGTTTTTCTGTCTATAACCGCCAATGGTTGCCTTCATTGCACTGTGCTGCACGATGGTGCACTACACACAAACAGATGCCTCAGATTGCTCAAATGAAGATAGTAGAGCAGTGGCTGGTAACCAAACTATGTGGAGCTGTGTTAAAATAGGTGCAAATCCATGCAAAATCTGGGCTTATGTAGCAACTGTGAGAACCCTTTTTTAAAACAAGTTAAGCAATTTTCAAACAAGCTGGCCAATGGAAATGTTTTACTGAGCCTTATTCCAACAATCTCCAACTTAGATGGGTCCTGTGCTACACTCTTTTGCCACAGGGGTGCAGGGGGCTCTCAATGTAAGAATGCTGGTTTTAGTGGTTATATAATGCCAAACAGTCTAGATTCAGTAAATCTGAATCTAGCCTATGGTATAAAATGCACAAGTACTAGAAAATACAAAGTGCAGGAAATACAGTGTCAAACAACAAACAGTTAAAACAGTGAAACAGCAAAACAATTAAAATGGCTAAAAGCAGTTAAAAGTAGGTGGTGATTCAGTAATACACAGTTTAAAAGTGTGGTACAGTGAATAAAAATATGTATGTTCCCTATTATATGATCGAATATGCATTCTTTCAAATGCGTCTTCATCGAACTTAAAAGCACGAAACAGCATATAAGCGAATTCTTTCCCTGGGAAAGAAATCGCTTGGCTGCCTTCATTATTTTGCCATTTTTGTCACTGTAGTGCAATCTCAAAGTTGGTATATTTAAGTGGGGGGGGGTGGAGAGCGAAGCCCCCTACTTTATGTAATGTTTTAAAGTTTTTTTTTTTCTTTTTTCTTTTTTTGGAACAGCAATTTTTTCCCTGGGAATAAAATCGCTGTTCTAAGAGTGCGGGATTGTAAGCTTTTGCTTACATGGGGTCAATAAATCAGCGTTCGCATTATTAAGCATTCGCTGATTTAATATAGATCCTATTTTTCAGTACATTTCAAAGGACACATTAGATTTCATTTGGATTCACTCCAGATATCAGAGATAGCACACCAGTCCTAGAGCAGCTCCTGTAAACTGAGCACAGGCCCTTGCAAATATGATGCCTAAATATAAGCTAAGTTAAGCAATTTTCAAACAAGCTGGCCAATGGAAATGCTCAATACTGAGCCTTATTCCAACAATCTCCAACTCAAATTGGCCTTTTGCTACACTCTTCTGCCACAAGGGTGTAGGGGGCCCTCTTGGGGCCCTCTTAATGTAAGATGGCTGGTTTTAGTGCTCAGATAATGCCAACCAGTCTAGATTTGGCAAATCTGAATCTAGCCTATGTTATAAAATGCACAAGTACTAGAAAATACAAAGTGCAGGAAAAACAGTCTCAAACAACAAACAGCTGAAACAGTGAAACAGCAAAATGGTTAAAATGGCTAAAAACAGTGAAAAGTAGGTGGTGATTATTCAGTAATACACAATTTAATAGTGCAGTACAGTGAATAAAAATACTTATTTTCCTGTAGATTTCAAAAGATGTCTTGGTTTTCATTTGGATTCACTCTAGAGATCAGAGAGACCACAACAATCTTAGAGCAGCTCCTGTAAACCGAGCTCAGGCCCTTGCAAACATGTTGCCTAAATACAAACTAACTTCATATGATCATAGGATCATAGGAGATTACTTGTCCATTGACCTGGAGGTCATTTTAAGCCTAGCCATTTCAACCCAATGTAATACCATAGAGGTACAAGTCAATACCCAAGACCACATTTAATGATGACTGTCCATGTCCAGGAGAGTTGTGGGCACTATCCCTGGTAAGAATTGATGGTGCTCCGTCCATTCATCCAGGTTCCTCTTGAACAGTGTCATAGAGGTGTTCTGTTTCACATGAATTGGAAGCCTGTTTCAAAGATGTGGTAGTCACTGGGAGATAAATCTGTCCTGGCCTCCAGCATGTCATATTTAAGTCGCAGGCCATATTTAAGTCCCTGGAATGGGTAGCCCTACACCCATTTGTTTTATGGATAAGCAGTAAGTTCATTAGATTTGAGTCTTTGGTTGCTCTGTAGGCCAGGCATAAGTCTCCCCTAAGAAGTCTTTATGATACGGAGTATAGTGACAGGGATTTTAGTCAGTCCGTGTAAGCTACATGCTGGAGGCCCTTGATCTTCTTTGTTAGAAACCTCTGAAGTGTCTCCAGCTACTGTAGATACTTAGTACAGTACATACCAACTGGGGCATTATACTCAGTTATGGGCCAGAAGTGCCGAGTATGGGGGGGTTATAGCTTCTTTTGCTCTTGAGGCGGTACCTTTACTAATTTGGTGAGCTATGTGGAAAGCTTTCCTTACAATGGTAGACATGTGGTGGTAGAAGTTAAGGTCGCAGTCAACCTGTGATCCCAGACCACTTCATGGGTACTTAGGTTATTGTTATTGATTTGACAGTATGAAGGGGCATTGTTTATGTCAAAGGGAATGATGATACCTTTCTTTGCATTTAGTTTAAGAGTGTGAGTAATACATCAATTGTTGGTCTGTGTGAGACCATCCTGGAGTATACTGACATAATTTGGGGATTCAATGATTGCACCTAGTTTGCAGTTGTCTGCAAACTTGGTCAGCCTCAACCCTTTAGTTTTGACCTGAAATTCTGGTATATACCAAACAGTAGGGGGCTCAGCACTGACCCCTGTGGCACCCCACTGGTAACAGGTCTGCTGGTTGATGTGGAGTCACCCACTTTGATAGTGTGTCTGGTTTGTGAGCCAGCTGGCAACCCTTCTTACAGTGAAAGGGTTTATATTCAGTTTGCTAAGTTTATTGGTGATGCTTGAATGTGGGATTGTGTCAAAAGCCTTTGCCAAGTCAAGGTATGCTGTGTGCACAGACTTCAATGGCCTTGATCACATCTTCAAAGAAATCCATCAGATTTAACAGGCAAGATCTGCCCTTAACAAAGCCAAATTGGGTAGAATCCAGGGTTTGGAGATCACCTACATCTTTATTTATGATGTCAATAATGATATATTCCATGACCTTACAGATAAGGCTGATCAGGCTTATGGGTCTGTAATTCCCCAGGTCTGTTGCTAGGCCACCTTTGTGAAGGGGAATAACTGTAGCTTCATTCTGCAGGAACAAAACCTCTGGTTAGGCTATGACTGAAAAGGTTATTTAGTGGTGATACTAGTTCATGTTTTAGCCTTCTCAGAAGACAGCCTTGGATGTCATCTGGTCACACAGAGGCCGTGGTTTTTGCCTTGGACAGGGCTTTGAGGACCTGCTCTTCAGATATGTAAGATGGGGGGGGGGAGTTTTTGGGGAGGGTTTGTCGTAAGTTAGGAGGGGATAAGGGAGTGAAATTTTCACCAAACCTATCCACTAGCAGGTTTGCTATCTCTGCGGGGTCAGTGTGTGTGTGTGATACCACTGGCCACCAGTTCTGCACATGCTTGGGACCTACCCTTTAGGTTACGTACATAGCTGTAAAAGGCCTTATGGTTATTCTTGGCAGTACTTGCTAGGCTTCTCTCAAAAGAGCTCTTGGAGGATTTCACAAGTTGTCTTATTTGCCTGTTAAGGTTGAAGAGGGTGCTTTTCCACTGTTGGGTCCTTGTCTTTGTCTTCTTGAACAGCAACTTTTTGCACTTATTGTAGAGTTTTTGATGCTAAAAGTCCACCATGGCAGATTGATTTTACTTGGGGCTCTGGCTTTGATTCTATCTGGTACAGCTGAGTTTATACACTTATGCAAATGACTGTACAGGGCTCTAGTGTAAGCTTCAGTGTAGCTACCACTACAACTTAGGGTGGGGCTTCAAATGCATTTATGCCTTCACCTAGGAGGGTATAATTTGCCTTGGTGAAGTTTTTTATAGGTTCATAGGTAGGTACTAGGCTATCTGCCCGAGGGCATTTATAAGCCTAGCCAGAGTGTGTCGGCTTTCACCCCCCCATTGATTAATTAACTGAGCCTCTGTCAAGCAGAGCAATGAAGTGATCCCAGGGGTGTATTTTCTGTTATCCATCCACTCATCAAGGTTTCTCTTGAAGAGTGTTAGTAAGGGGCTCTACCTAATGTAGTTAGGAATTTTGTTCCAAAGCATGAGAAGTCTCTGTGACAAGAATCTATCCCTCCAGCATGTTCTATTTATTGTTGTGGTGAGGTTTAGCTCACTAGAGCACGTAGCTTGCAGTGACTTGGATTTCTTTTGGTGGAGCATGTCCATCAATTCTGAATTGGACATGGCTTTGTAAGTCAGGCAGAGATCACCTCTGAGTAAGCGATATGCCACTGAGTACAGCCGGAGTTTTTTCAGTCGGGCTGCATAGGACATATATTTGAGGCCAGTAATCCTCTTGGTGAGGTACTTTTGTGGTCTTTCCAGCAGTTGGAAGTGTCATGTGAGGTACATCCCAAATGGGGCATTGTACTCTATGATGGGTCTGATGAGTGACAGGTAGAGGGGCACTATAACCTCTTTATTTCTAGATGCGAACCCTTTAATAATTAGATGGGCCACATAGAAGAACTTCCTAACTACTTTGGTAATATGATTGTCAAAGGAGAGATTACTATCTACCTGAGTCCCCCAGATCTCTTATTACCTCTTCTGTATTAAGGGGGCTGCCACCTATGTAGTAATTCGTGGGTGTTTTGTTTTTCCCAAACGGGATGACTATGCATTTTTTGGCATTTAGCTTGAGGCCATGACTTTGACACCAGGTGTCCATCTCAGTACGGCCCTTTTGGAGGATATCCGTGTCAGCCGGAGAGTCAGTTATGTCTCCCAGTTTGCAGTCATCGGTGAACTTGGTTAGCCATAGTCCTCCAGTGTTTGCCTGTACTTCTGAGAAGTACATGCCAAACATAGGGGTCCCAGGACTGAACCTTGCGGGACACTACTTGTGACTGGTTTAGAGTCAGACCTGAAGCCCATTATTCTTACCGTGTGAGTTCTGTCTGTAAGTCAGTTGGCAACCCATCTCGTGACGTAGGGGTTTATGTTCAGGCTGGTGAGTTTTTCTGTAATACCCGAGTGGGGAATGATGTCGAAAGCCTTGGCGAGGTCAAGGTAGGCTGTGTGAACCACCTTTCCCTTGTCTATGGTCTTGGTGACTGTCTCAAAGAAGTCACCCAGGTTTATTAGGCATGATCTGCCCTTAACAAAGCGGAACTGGGTCGGGTCAAGAGTTTGGAGGTTCCCATTGTCTTTGTTAATGAGTTCCATGATGATGCGCTTCATAGCCTTGCAGACCAGGCTAGTTAGGCTTATGGGGCGATGGTTACCAGGGTCAGTTGTAGCCCCTCCTTTGTGGAGCGGAATAACCATTGTTGTGTGCCATTCTATGGCATATAGCCTGTGGAGAGGCTGAGGTTGAAAAGCGTGTTTATGTGGGGGGTTAGTTCGTTCTGTAGTTCGTGCAAGACACAGCCTGGGACACCATCTGGCTCCTTTGGCACTGTGTTTTTGGCTTTTGAAAGGGCTGTTTTTACCTGTGCCTCTGTGATTTCTGGGACACTACATTTTTCTGGTATTGTTGTGGGCCCTTTTGGGAGTGAGAGGGGGGTGAAGTTTGCACTGAATCTATCTGCCAGGATGTTGGCAATATCAGTAGGTTCAGTATATTTTGTGCTATTTTGCACTAGTTCAGTGCATATCTGAGAGTTGCCACTTAGATTCTTAACATAGCTAAAGAAGGCTTTGTGGTTATCTTTTGAATCCTTGGCTATTTTTCTTTCGAAGTTAGCCTTGGATGATTTTATGAGGGACCTTAGTTTCTTACTGATACTGATCACGGATGTCTTCCCTTCTTGGGATTTGCTTTTTTTATGAACTAGTTTCCTCCTTCTGTTGTATAGCCTGTTTATGGCAGGGGGTCCACCAGACTGGTTTCCTTCTCTTAGAGGAATGAGTCTTGGTTTTGCTAGGGATAGCATGATCCATGCATCCTTGTAGGTGCTCATAGAGTGCATTTGTAAAGGTTTCTGCATCTTGGGCAGCATTATCCTTTAGCGTGGGGGCTGTGAAACTTACCGCCTCTGTCTTAAGTAAGGTGAAGTTTGCTTTACAAAAGTTTTTTACTGTGGTTTCCTTAGCTGGGAGTGGTGGTGGGATGTGGACATCCAGAGTGATTAGTTTATGGTCTGATCTAACCAGTGATGGGTTGACCTCCAGTGTGGAACACCTGTCGCCCATGTTGGAGATGTCCAGGTCCAATATGTTTTCTCCTCTGGTAGGGGAATTTACCAGCTGATCCAGGGCATTTGAGTTGATTAATTCCAGGAAGCGCTGGGCCTGGGAGTTTGTACTCGAGTAGTTTTCCCAGTTAATGGTAGGGTAATTGAAATTGCCCAAAATCAGGGTGTTCAGTAAGACCTTCATGTTTTCAAGTGTCTCCAGAAAGGCGGAGTGGTGGTCATGGGTCATGGAGGGTGATCTGTAGCAGGCCACAATTTGCATTGAAGATTTGCCTGATGTTAGTTGCACATGAATGATCTTAGAGGTATCATGCTGCACCACTAACCTGGAGGTGTAGGTATCCTTGATGAATATGGATACACCCCCTCCTTTTGTGTTTCAGTCCATGCTCTGTGACCGAAACGTGTGGTATGAGTTGCAGCCCGGTAGTGCTGGGGTGCCCTCTGGAGCCTTGAACCAGGTTTCAGTTACTGCACAGATGTCGATGTTCTCCATCCTGAGGAGTGCTTTGAGCACATGCATTTTGAGATTTAAACTCCTGGCATTGAGTAGCATAACCCTCAGTTTTTTGTTAATTGTGCTGTTTACAAAGGTGGGTTTGACTTTTGAGCCTTGCCTAAAAATGAGACTATGGGGGCAGCAAGAGCCTTGGCAGAAAAAGCCTAGGCTTTTGAATACTGACCAATGCTCTTGCTGCCCCCACAGTGCCTAAAAAAGGCACTATGGGGGCAGCAAGAGCCTTGGCAAGTATTCAAAAGCCTAGGGGCGAAGCAACGCAGCTTGTCGAGCATGTCATCCCAGGCTGACAGACACTGGATCCCCTTTGAATGACACCAGAAGCCCTTTGTGAGTTCTGGTGTTAGTGTCAGTTCAAAGGTGACTGATCTGTGGTCAGTTTTAACTAATGAGGGTCCAATAGTTGCAGCAGTGAACCTGTTTGACATGTTGGTGAAGACCAGATCTAGAATGTTTGTTCCTCTTATCAGAGTATGGAAAATTTAGTATAGGGCATTTGAATTAACAAAGGCAAGGAACTTTTGCTCGAGTTTAGGCTAGAGTAGATTTCCATGTTGATGATAGGATAATTGAAATCCCCCATAACCAGTGTGTTCTGTAAAATTTGGATTGTCTTCAGTTTGGTTAAGTAGGCTTCATGGGTATCATGACCCATGTAGGGGGATCTATAACTGGCTAGTACTTGAAAGGAGGTCTTACCCACCATAACCTGGACCTGGAGTAACTCCATGGAGTTGTCTAGCCCAACTAAACGTGAGGTAAATTTATCTCTAACATATTTTGAAACACCACCTCCTTTGGTTTTCACATGTTTGTTTTGCAGTCTAAAGGTGTGGAAGGCATTGTAGCCTTGCAGGACCAGGGTAATCTCTAAGGCTTTAAACCAGGTGTCTGTGACTGCACAGACATCTACATCTTCTAGTGATAGAAGTGCTTCCAGGGAGTGCAGTTTTTGGTTTAAGCTCCTAGCATTTAACAGCATGACTCTTATTTTATTCTGATTGGTTAATTTTATGTCGGTAATGTTGCTTTTATGACCTTGTCTAAAAAAAGCACTATGGGGGAGCCAAGAACCTTTACCAGCAGCTAAAAGCCTAGAGGTGCAGGTGTAAATCATCTCTGGCAAAGCAGAGAGGTTTGTCGACCATGGCTTCCCAGGCAGACAGGAACTGGACCCCCTTGGAATGATACCAAAAATTAAGCTAATTATTAAAATCATTTTTTGTTTATACTGTTGCAACATTCTAGGTGAGGGCAGTATGATGCTCAAGGCTAGGGACATACCTGCCTGGGACACATAATCAGAGAGCTCAACCACATCTCTCTTCATATATCCAGTGAGGTACGTCTCCGGTCATTCACACAGAGTCATAATGGTACTTGTCGATGAGAGACCTGAGTGCATGCATGATTTGATGAATCCTGGCACCAGACAGGCAGCTGACTGTGACTTTCCCCTTGTCCAACTTGGTGAGTGGGACATACGTGTGTCTTATTATTAAGCCTCCAATGACAAGAAAACTTGTTTTTTGAGTTTCATGCCTTACGGGCTCCGTGGTGAGACACTGGTGTCGCTATGTGTCACGGGTGCTGTGGAGACTGTGTTAGCTGTAGCAGACTTCTGTTTGGAGGCCTCTGATGTTTTGGTAAGTTTTTCAAGAGAACCTCTGCATATGTGGATTTACATGTTTGATGCGTACTATGTGTATGAGTAGTGGTATGTGTATGAGTAGTTGTACTATGTGAATAAGTAGTGGTGGGTGAGTTGACAACCTTCTCTGTGTTACTGTTTTGAGTGAGAGATAGAGAGCATGGATTCTAGTTTCTTGGTGTAAATGCACCTCTCGCACTCTGTACTAAACTGTGTTATTAGAAAAGGGTTGTCTGTGTACATGAGGCAATTGCTACACTGCCTCAAGAGAGCCAGGTCAACAAAGTTAGCAGGAGAAACAAGGGTAGTCCAACTATCCATAATGCTAGGTTGAAGACTGTTCCCACTAGGAGTGGCTTTTCAGAAACGATCATGGAGGAGCTTGGTGAATCTATATTTCTGCCTGGGTTTTAAGGGAAAATTTGTCGAATTTAACTATCCAGACTTGGCGTACAATTTCGTGGAAGTGCACGGTGCTGTGTGATATGCAAACAAATAGAAGCCTGCTCAGATACAGGGACTTAATACCAGAAGCTAAAATTTGAAAAAAAAAACTCTAACAAATTCAAAAGAAATAGTGAGGTTGCTTATTCCAGGCCCTAGACTGGCCTCCCTTTATCATTCAGGAGTCAATCAAACTCAATTCTCTCACAAAAGAGCAGATAGGCCCCTTCCAATCCATGATGGCCTGGAAGACATGCTCAGAACAAACAAACCACTACAAGCAATTTCAGAAGCAGCAGGCCTGGATCTGGACTATCCTACAGCCACTAACTACCCTAGTTTCAGTGGGAAACACTAGAGAATATTTAACACAGCAGAAAAATAGCAGTGAGACACTGAAAAAAAAATGTTTAAAAAAGCAAATAATCAGCGAAGAGGCTCTAAAGAATTATTTAAACAGTTAACAGATCAGTTAATTAAGTACTGCTTGGAAAGCCAGAGCAGGCAGAACAGATAGCAATTTTCAAACAAGATGGTCAATGGAAATGCTCAATTAGGCTAAATAATTTTATTGTGGGTGAGTTAAACTATGGCTAAATCAGCTGGCTGATGCACATACTCACCAATAAATACCCTGTTCAGATGGTCTTCATCCTCACAAGGGCTGTAAATCTCCTTTATTACGTTTTCCTAACTGTTTCCCCCTCCTTTACCACTCTACGTGCAACTACCTCTATGGTTAAATCAGATCACTTTCCTGCAACTTTCACCTTTAATGAAAGACTCCTACCTGTAAAACCCTTTCCATATTTCAAGAATATTCATTGTTTTATTCATTGATTTTATTTTATTCACTTCTTCTGTTTTTGGCCTCCCTTACATCATGCCACTGATCTTCAATGCTGCATGTAGCCCATTGCACTGATCTCTATCATAAACCCCCCTCTATGACCCTACAGGTGGGCCTCTCTCCCAGGGAGCGGATGACCAAATGGTCTATAACCACTAAGACTCAACATTTTCCCCTTAAAAAGGTGAGAGTTGGTAAGAAGACATGATATATTTAGTTAGGGCTGGGGAGTAGGATATGAGGACGTGATGCACTAGCTGGCAGGAGTAAGCATGCTAATGTGGTCAACACCAGCCATACCATCAGCTTGCTCTGCCTTCCTGCAACTGCAATATTTTGCATGCATCCAAGGAGACATGCTCTATCTTCTACCAAGGCCAGCATGATTGCTCATCACCATGCCCAACTTCTCTACTTCCTGAGCCACTAATTAAACTCAATTCATCTGGGTCACAGTCTGGTCACTCTCCCTCTGTGCCATATATCTGATACTTTTGGGGTTATTTTAAAGCCATCTTTTTGCTACTTACTGATATCCTTGACAACCACAACTAGTGCATCCCATCAAACCAACCACTTTCTGCTGCTGCCTATGTTTATGCATGCTTATCAAACTTTTAATTTTGCTTGAATAAATGCATAGAATAGTCCGTCTTCAAATTCAAAGGTAAGCCTGTATAGTAAAACTCTCATATAACCCAATTCTACAGAAAAAAGAAAAAGCTCATGACTCTGTAAAAATCACATCTCCATCACTATAAAAGTCATTTAAATGCATTAACTAAGACTGTTAGGTATACCATTAGGGACTGCAAAGAGAGTTATGAACTTAGAGTAGCCATCAATTCCAAGGATAATCACAAGACCTTCTTCAGCCACATTAGGAAAAGCAGGCATAATGCCCAGTCCAAGTCCAAGCTTATCAAGGCATATTCAACTCTGATACTGCATCTTTACCTGCATATCCTGGCTGAGAAATTTAGCTTTGAATTCACACTTCTCACATGTCCCACTGCTCCCCCAATTTCTCTTCTTGTTATCCTACCAGCAATCACCCTAAAGCAATTCAGCATTCTACATAATTAAAAACACTAGTTCCATGGGCATTCGGGATATTCCAGGATGCCTGTTTTCATGTGCAGAGCAACATAAAGTCCAGCCCCTTATAAACTTCCTCAAAATTAGTCTCTTCACAAGATATTTACTTTAAACTTTGAGACCTACCATAGTTCTATCTCTCCACAAGGGTATCCCCATAACTGATTCCAGTAACTATAGGCCTTACTTAATCCTAAATGAAAAAAAAAATAAACTCATGGTTTTCAGCCAAAAAAAAGAAAGAAAAAACACTGCTGTCACTAATGCAATCTATGTAAGTAACATTGATATTGAAATTGTGCAACACTACGAATATATTGACCTAACAATTGACAATAAGCTGTCTTTCTCACAACACACTAATGACATGGTAAAAGACATAAATAAGAAATCAGAGACTGTCTCATCTCAGCAAATGCTTACCACCTGAAACTAGTCAAACACTAGCAAACACTCTAATTAAATTTTTTTTACTAATACAGCACTTTTGGAAATACTAATAAATCTGTTCAAATACAACTTCAACCCACATGCCACAAAACTGCAAAATGTGCGAGTTGATAACCATACCTACAGCATTATAAATAAACTGCAATGCCTGTTCTATGAAAACAGACTTTAACGTAATTGCCTGTTCTTCATAGACAATGTATTTTATGATAACCAATGCCAAACGTTAAAATCACTACTAAACTGTCACTGGAAGTTAGAAACTAAGGATCGAACAAAACAAATCTCATTCACACCAACACTATAAAAGGAGATAATGCACCCTGTATATTCCTATCCAAGCAATGGAAATCACTGTCACTGTATTTGAAATTACTAGACAATCCCAATCCTAATACTTCTCAACAAGGGTGAAAGTTCTACCTCCAAATAATACTATCCTATTACAAGTGTGATCAGACATGACATATCCCAGTTTTATGCCACCATTCAACCTCAAGTTTTTCCTCTTATGTTATTGCAACATTTATACATTCACCTAAGATGCACCTAATACTGATAACCTCCCTAATTCTGCTTCTCTTAATATCTATGCTCCTTACTACACTGCTACATCTTCCCCCTCGTATCAGTTTCATCCACCTCTATTTCTCCTTTTCAGCCTTTTACTTTACTACTTCTTATGTGATCTGTCAAAAGACCTTTAAACCTCCTTTTTTCACCGCTCTACTGCTCCTGTCTCCCCTCAGTCTAGCCTTGTTATGATTCTTTCAACAACCATAATACTTTTTCCATAACTTTGATGTGTCATGACAATGCTTTTGCAATTACTAATTATTCAAATGTATGTTCTTTTTGTATTGGAATGTCTATAATTATAGTTTATATGTTCCTTGTTTTTGATTTGTACATTGATATACCCAGAACCCCTCTAAAAATGGGCACTACCCATCAGGGTTAACCCAGTCAACAAATTGTAAATAAATAAAAAAAAAAATAAATAAATGTTCTGTAAAACCATGAAATGTATTATTATTGAACTAATTAACATTGATACATGGTGCCTCCAAATCCATCATAACAACCTGGATTTATTAAAAGCAGGTTATGTCTACCCAGCCTAATCAATTACTTGATAAGATCACAGACACTTTCAATGAGAGTCAAACTGTTCAAAAGCTGTTTACATTGAACCTGACAATGTCTTTAACATCATTAATTATAAAGATACCATAGACAATCACTCCAGCTTCAGTGTTAACTCCTATGATGTCTACTGTATAACAAACTGACTTTCTAACACTGTTAAGAAACAGAGAGTCTCCTCTGGCTCCAGACATATTACTAGAGGAGATCCATGTGGCTCATTCGGGTTCCATCTTATTTGGCATTTGCTTCTCAGAAGTGAAATCAGGGATCCAAGGCCTTTGGCTAATCAGGTTTTGTGAACTACTGTGAATTAGGTGCAACTGTTAATTTTTTTTCATCATACCCATATTCCTCAGCAGATCCTGGATCATACCAGTGTGTGGTGTGTTAGCCATGTTCTCAAAATAAATGCCAAGAAGTACAGTATGGTTACTTCCAATAAAACCCACGTTCCCTCATTTTAAAACATTGCTAGCACCTCCCTCAAACAGACTCTGTTATCAGAATTCTGGGTTTCTACATAGCCAGTGAACTCTCTGTTTTGACCACCATGTCTCAGCCGTGGTTAAAAAATCCATCTTTCTCATTAAGCTTATCTGTCATGGGTTAGGACATCTCTTCTAATTCAAAATATGTCCTTATACTGCTAAACCTCTCTGTTATTAGACCCACCATCGAATACCGTATCACATTTGGGATGGCCTATCTAAGCACCTTCTACAGTTTGAATCCTAACTACAAAAGTTCTACGTAAGGTCACTTCAGCTGTTCCAGCAGTTTTAAATCTCTCTCCCACTACTCAACCTGACACTGGCTCTGCTTTTGCTTAATGCTCATGCTATGGGAGACCCTGTGCTCTTCTGTTGCCTTCTGTACTTCCATGGAACAAACAGTCTAAAAAACAGATCCAAAGGGCAAAACACACATTGGAATATAAGCAACAACAACCAACATGATAAATTTCTTACCCAATGCCTTCCCGACTTTGTAATAGAACCTTCCTGCACATCAAGCAAAGTATCTCCCTGGCTAGCCTCAAACACAGCCTCATTAATATGATGGGTAACTGAAACTCCATGTCTGGTTTTACATGAACATGATCTCCTGTTTGGGGAACTGGTCTACTCTTGTCACTACAAAAGTATTGTGATTAAGGGTCTTATTGGCTGTCAAGCTGTAAGTTTAGTGTTAAACTATGAAGCTGTATTTTAGTTGTTAGCTGAAGAGACAATGAAATGTTCCAGCTTAGAAAAGCTGCAGTCATCTATTTTCAGTGGAACGCCAGAGAGAAATAATTCCAATCCAGAACAGAAACATAGCAGGCATTTATATAGTTTACAGTTACACATATAAATAGATTGCTGAAGCAAACACAGAAAATGACATCTGCAGGGCAGCAGGTGATTTACTGTATATATTTCATTCATGTATTATTTATTTATTTACTCATGCTTGTTAAGCAGGTCTGTGGACCGGTCCATGGACCGTTTTAGCTACAACTTGGCTGCTGAAGAACAAAACAATGTAGGCATATATAATACAAAACACATAAAATACATTAACATGCAAAGCCAAAAGCACAACAGAATGTAAATAAGCAACTGAAATGAAAAATAAACTTACAGTGGCAAAAAGACTCACCAAATAGATGACGTAAACAGCCTATGTCCAACAGAAAGAACACTTAGTGAGAAAGTACAGTTACGAACAATATACAATGTTTTGCATTTTGTCGTACAGCTTGTTTCCATTATAATTAGATAAATTGAAGAGCACCATCATATATGTGGAATTATAAACAGCATGTTATATGAAAAAAATGTTTGTATATGGCAGATGTAAAACATTACTGTAGTGAGCCATAGCCAGAGTCATAGGTGGTTCATCCAGCACCTGGTGACAGTCACCGAAGTACAGCCCACACCCTTAGCTCTTCAAGTGACGAGGAAAAACAGTCGGCTTCCTATGACGACTAGATCCAATGCTCCCCCACAGCTCTTCCAAAAATAAACAAAAAGTCTTTTACTGTAGGAAGCCAATTGCTACTTTTGTACCAAATGGCTTCATACAGATACCACACTCACCCTCAGCTCTTCAACAGAAGAGCAAAAATAAATAAATAAATAATAAAAATAAGAAGAAAGAAAATAACATGTCTTGCTACAGAAACCTCTGAAGTCCTGGCATTTTGGTTCATAGAAAAGCATACTGCAGGTGCAGGAACTCTTGGTCATGCCGTCTAATTATTTGCTCCGAGGACAGCTGCCCCTTTCTCCCCACCCTTGCTATGCTACTGCAATCAGGATTGAGGGCCTGAGCAAATATTCTGGACTCACCAACCGAACTCTCCATTTATAGCCATTGTTTGACTATTTCCTGTGTGACTTGCTGATAATTACTCTACTACAAAAGTCAGTAGTCAGAGCTTTCACTATTGTAGATGATCTGCCCTTCACCGGGTGCAGTAGGGTTCAGATATTTAATGTCTAATCATTACAGACTAGCTACACTTTATTTTAAAATACTAGTCCTTTGAACCGATGAGAAGGAAGTGAGGTATTTACCTAGTTTATAGGAGTTCTGTTCTATGCCCATTTAGATACATGTATAGAGCAATCAGTCCTAACCAGAAGAAAATATAATGGGAAATTCAAAAACAAGCCACATCAATGGTCCTCCAGCATAAATAAATTATATGATAAAAAAAACTTAAATTTTACAGTGAATCCGAAACCCTTCATATTAAGGATATTATCAGAGATACTATTAAAACCTTGAAAAATAATCTTAGGTCTACTAAAGCAGCCCATGAAGGTAGGCCAGCATCTGAAACTAATGACACTTATAAATCCTTCTTCAGATACGTTAGGAAGCTAAGGAATAACACCCAACACTGTTTTGAACTTATTCAAAATAGTACAAAGTTTTTGGGCCAAACAGATATTGCCAATGTGCAAAGGCCTTATCACTGACATCAAGAATTATAGACCCACCATCTTGATGATTCTTACCTGCAAAGCAATGGAACATATTACAACTGACCTTATAAAGTATTATATAACAATGGAACATATTACAACTGACCTTATAAAGTATTATATAACAATGGAACATATTACAACTGACCTTATAAAGTATTATATAACAATGGAACATATTACAACTGACCTTATAAAGTATTATATAACAATGGAACATATTACAACTGACCTTATAAAGTATTATATAACAATGGAACATATTATAACTGGCCTTATAAATTATTATATAACAATGGAACATATTACAACTGACCTTATAAAGTATTATATAACAATGGAACATGTTACAACTGACCTATAAAGTATTATATAACAATGGAACATATTACAACTGACCTTATAAAGTATTATATAACAATGGAACATATTATAACTGGCCTTATAAATTATTATATAACAATGGAACATATTACAACTGACCTTATAAAGTATTATATAACAATGGAACATGTTACAACTGACCTATAAAGTATTATATAACAATGGAACATATTTTAACTGGCCTTATAAATTATTATATAACAATGGAACATGTTACAACTGACCTTATAAAGTATTATATAACAATGGAATATATTACAACTGACCTTATAAAGTATTATATAACAATGGAACATGTTACAACTGACCTATAAAGTATTATATAACAATGGAACATATTATAACTGGCCTTATAAATTATTATATAACAATGGAACATGTTACAACTGACCTTATAAAGTATTATATAACAATGGAACATATTACAACTACCTTATAAAGTATTATATAACAATGGAACATGTTACAACTGACCTTATAAAGTATTATATAACAATGGAACATGTTACAACTGGCCTTATAAAGTATTATATAACAATGGAACATATTACAACTGACCTTATAAAGTATTATATAACAATGGAACATATTATAACTGGCCTTATAAATTATTATATAACAATGGAACATATTATAGCTGGCCTTATAAACTATTATATAAAAACAAATCTGATTAGACTTGACCCACAGTGGTTTGGCTTTACCAGGGAAGATCCTGCCTAATGAATTTGGTTAACTTCTTTGAGAGGGCTGCACAGGTTATTGCTCACATGGTTTTCCTTAACCTGACCAAGCTGTTTAACACCATACCCCATGAAGGCATTGTGAGTAAGCTTAACACCTTAAAATAGATTCCAATGTGATAAGATGGATAGCAAACTAGCTAAAAGCCAGAGCCCACACTGTATGAGAGGCAGGTAGCTCATCTGAAAGTATGACGGTAACCAATAGTGTCTCCGGGCCCAGTTTTGGGACCTTTCCTCCTCGGCATTTATGTTTGGCTAAATAAGCTTACAGATGACTATGAGTTTTTGTCAAATCTCCCTCTGATACCTAACTCTTTCACAAAATCTTGCACAAATAAATAACTGTTGTACTATAAATGGGTTCAAATTAAAAATAAAGTGTAATTTTGTCACATTTGGTAGACAACACCTCCCCTTAGCATACAATGTACAAAGTTCCCCATTTCAAAGTGAAAATATTGCTAGGGACCTTGGATCATGGGTTAATGATACCCTCTCTTTCTATCATCATGTAAAAACAGTAGTCAGAAAAGCCTTCTTCTTAACACAGCTAGATCTAATGAGGTTATTCTTCTCTTATATTCAGCATTGATTAATCCAGTTGTTCAGTATAATATCCCCTTTAGGATACATCTCACTAGACATAAACAACTAGAAAGACCCCAAAGGTTCTTAATTAAGAATATAATGGACTTAAAAGACCCAAGAAAGACTAGAAGCACTGTCCCTTTATTTAGTATCTTCACCAGCATATAAATGAAGTGTGACGGAGAGACATTTTCATCACACATCAGCTCCCCCACCTCAGGAACTCACTGTCCCAGCAGATCAAGTGGTGTAATAAACTATTGTCTTTCATACAGGACCTAGATGACTGGATAGGCACCCACAAATTCACCCTAGCCCCCTTAGAGAGAGAACTACACGAAAGACTCATCCAAGCTAGAGAAAGGGGGTATTGGCTAAGAGTGGGTACTGGCAAGGTGTAAATGGTCATGAAACTCTGTTGCCTTGTATTTCCTATGAATCCTATGAATTAGTTTGATAACTGTATGAATCTGCTAGATGTGGAAAAAAGTACCTTTTTTCACCAGAGACTCAGGCATGCTAGTTTAATTCATTGATTTATTTAGTCATGCAGTTTGAAAGTGGAGACTAAAGGCGTCAAACAGTAGACTACAGAATGAAACTGACAAGCTTATAAAGTTAACCCTCTGTGCTACACTACCAGTCATTTAAAAAAACAATGGTTCCATTATATGTCATGTTTAAGAAAAAGAAATAATGCCAAGTTGTAACCAAATGGTACTTGGCATTTTTACAGTGGCAAAATAATGTAAACTGATGAGCACTTTAAAAGTCTAGGCATTGTGTTTTTATATAAAAGCATATTAAATGAATGCAAAATTACATTTGTATCACATTAAAAAGGGAAGTAATGCTAAATTATAACGGAAGTACATGTGGCATTCAGAGAGTATAAACATGGTAACTGGTAGACATGCTGATGCTGCATGTAGGATTTATCCAAAGACCAGTAAATTGTTAAAAAATGCATTCAGAATAGCTGTAGGCATACTCTGTATTATTACAGTTAACACTATCTCAGGCTTTACTCTTTCAGTTCTTTGTAACCAATGACTGACCCACTCTAATGGTGTATAGGGGCATATCCGAGTAGTCCCATATGCCACGATGCAGAACTATGATGAGAGAAACAGCATACTATCCATACTGAGCAGATGGAGGAGGAAAAGCAAGGAAGATTGCATCACTTTTAGTGACTGCGGAAAGGAAAGAGGATGAAACGTGGCATTGCACCTTTGGTGGTGGTAATGCAGACTTGGTGCAAGTGAAAATGTAAATCTGTTAATCTAATGTTTATAGCTAGTGTACATAAACAGTATTACTAAGTGAGTTTTCACATATCTAAATAGTTTCTGTATCGCTTACAAATTCTGTATACACACACACACACACACACACACACACACACACACACACACACACACACACACACACACACACACACACACACACACAAAACCTGACCAACAATACAAATCCAGATTTATTTTAAACCACAAATAAATAGCATGAATGACATACCGGCCTTAAGCAGAGACTGAACTGAACAATGTTTCTGTCAAAGTAAGAAATCTCTACATTTTTCTTATATTTTGTAATTTCTGTCTTGGTTCATATAATGAAATTAAACTATTTCTTTGCTTTTATCTGAACACTTTCAGCTGGCTAAATTTCAGTTTGCAAACACCACTGCTTTGGCTGCCACTTCAAATATATATTCAGTATTTATTCTTCCTACAAGATGCACTATTTGCCTTCTTTGTCCTAAATAACAGGTCAAAAGTCTGTTCTAATTGTAAACATTAAAATGCTTCTAAATCTTCAGACTTTGTACGTTAACCACATTGCTGACCTTATATCATCATACTCACCAGAAACAAGCAACACATTTTATATGCTCTGCTCTGGGTCTACCATATAGTCTAAATTAATTTGCTTTCAACGGAACGGTTGGATTTCTTCTCCTTCTCCACTTCCATACTATGGAACACTGAGCAAGTCATTGAACAGAAAACCAGAGCTCCAAGGGCACCAAAATGTCAGCATGAACAGAAACATACACAATTTGTGTGTTTGTTATATTTATATCACTATATATTTAACCTATTAGACTAATGTGTTAGGTATGACCTGGAGAGCTAAATGTTCACTTCGGAGGGCAAAGATATTATTCTGTAACAAAGAAAATAAAGATCATGCAGAATAAGATGTTGTAAATTTACAAGTTCACATGTAATAAAAATACAATAAAAATGCAATATTGCAGCAGAGCTATAACTAAGAAATAGTCCTGCATAATTATTTCAGTTCTCAGTAATACCCATGCTCTCTTTCAGGGAAATACACTTTACATTTGTCACGATAAAAGCAAAATACATGTCCTCTAACAAATAGTAGAATGCTTTTAGTGATATGATTAGATCTCATTTATGTACATCACAGTGACTCTTTAAATATAGACCCGCGGTGGTGGTGCTGAGGTAGCGTTGTCGCCTCACAGAAAGATGCTGTCCAGTTCGATTCTCAGCTAGAGCGTCTTCTGCATGGAGACATGCGTGAATGGGCGTACCTTCGTTGAAGGTTGTGCGTCAGGCCTAGCAAGCCAATACGTAAAAATCAACTGCCAATCATTAGCGGACCTGAGTTCCGCTGTGGCGACCCCTAACCAGGAAAAGCCGAAAGACACAACAACAACAGTGACTCTTTAAATATGCATTGTGTGTTCAGCCTGATGATTGTCCCATTGATGTGGTGTATACCTCTCAACTGTACAGATTTTTGCAGAATGTCCAGATTTTTGCCTTATATTTTTGGCCCGTTTTTCATAAAATTATACTTTTCTGGTAAATTAGTGGCAAATCATTAAAGATTGAAGTTAGAAAATAAAGACAGACATTTGAGTTTCAGACTTCATACCCTTCAGACAATTCATACTAATGCAAAACCTGTTATTCTATCACATTTCTAAGTTTGTAAGAGCAATATTTAAAAATTGTCCCTATTTTTGGGCCTTTGTCCCACTTTTATTTATGGCCTTGTCCAGATTTCTTGCTCTAAGAGGTTGAGAGGTAATAAGCAGTAAAAAGTCTTATTCTTACAGAAGTCTGATAACTTACATTCTCTTTGCTTATCTAAGGTACTCTATGGGGCAATTCATTCTCACTGATATATGCCTTGTGAGGAGGTTTAGTATAAGCAGGTATGTAGGTTTTTGCACTTGTCTGTACATAATCCATGGCTGATGTCATTCAGTCATACTCCAGGTTACTGGCCATTGAAATGTTTCAAAGTGCTATGTGCTATGCAGGGGTATAGCTGCAGGAAGGTTTCTTTTGCATCGTCCAAAGTTGTGCCTTGGAGCATGGGTGTTAGGGTGTTGATATTTTTGTAACATTTTGTGGGTGAGGTTTCTAGTGTCACTCTACTGAACATTAGTTGAACTTCAGTACACTCATGTTGATTCAAGCTTCACCCTATAAATTTAAGATGGTTGATCAAGGCAAGATTGTTACAGATGATTATAACAAGGTATATATGATAACAATGAACTTAACTTCACAGCTAAGAACTTCAGTTTGAATAGGATGCCCAACATTTGCATGAAGTTTTCATAATACCCTTTTTAGAGAGGGTTAGTTTATGTGCTATTCCTAGTACACGTGACAAACAATTTTGCATGTTTCACCTTTGCTAGTGTATTTGTAGATTGCTCATCAGTTAATATTTGCAACCCCTTCAAGCCTTGAGTTGTCTGGGAAAAAGACCTTTGGATCCTTCTGGTGTTGCTGCAGTGCCAAGCAGATATCTAAGGGATCTGCACCACCCTAAGAAGATATTAACTATCTCATGAAGGCTAACAAATCTTTCTAGTATATTTACTGTGTACTGAACATTTCTGACAAACATACAATGCCACAATTAAGGGAATATAGCTTTGGAAGAAACAATTGCAAATGTTTTATTTTATTTTATGTTTGATTACTGGTGTGGTACACTGATCACAACTGGCCATTTTCAGGTACTGTCCAGGTGTAATAATTCACAAAGAAGAAAAAAGGAGAAAAGAGAGGCAGTAAGCTATACATGGGTCTATATTATATGCTCAAAGAGACTTTTCTTGAAACATATAATCATCGACACCTAAAGAGTGAATGCTCTAAAGTGTGAATAGCCATGTCCGCAAATTTTTTCCTTGGGAAAAAATTCAGTTGGCCATTATCGGTAATTGCCCTTTTCCCCAATGTAGAGTGATCCTAGAGTTGGTATATTTAGTTAGGGGGGGGCACAGCCCCACACTTTGGGAGGTGTGGGGGGCAAAGCCCCCCACTTGATTAGGGTTTTGAAGTTTGTGTTTTTTGTGTATGGCCCCATGAATTTTTCCCGAGGAAAAAATTCGAGGACGTGGCCATTCGTAATTTAGAGCATTCGGTCTTTAGGTGTCGATGAATATATGTTCAAAGAAAAGTCTCTTTGAGCATATAATATAGAACCGCTATACATATCAAAACAGAACAGAAAGTAACAATATATAACAAAAACTGCAAAGCAGTAATTAATAGATGTAACAACAGTTATGAGACAAATGTACATTTTTGCAGTTTACATTATTATGTTTCAGACTGACATCATGGCTGCTGAAGTGCTATGGGTTAATGAGAGTCAGTGCAGGTGATGATAAGGGAGTTAAGTATTAGTAGTTGAAGAAATGTGTTTGCTTTCAAGAGTTTATGTGTTTGGAAATACACACTTACAATTTATTGTTAGGAAAAACCTCCTGATGCAATTATTGGGAAGTCTCTTGCTGCAAGATAACTTAACAAAAAACAGGGAACAATTTCTTCCACATTGCAGCCAAGCAGATTACCTAAGAGGTTTGAAAAGACAGTGTGTGCAACATTTATATGTCACTAAAGAAAAAGCCACAAATGTTATTTCATATTTTTACTTTATCCTAAGAGGAAAAAGACCAAATTGCAACAATTAGGAAGATGTTTAGTATTTACTATGATCCTAGAAAGAACTTTCCATTTATTCCCCATATGATATTACAAGTACATAATGCCCTACAGAAACTACAGATGATATTACTGAGCTAAAAAATCAAGTGAAAGACTATGCATTTGGAAATGTACATGATTCATTAATAAAGGGTGAAATAATGCTATATAAGACATGATCAAACAAATGGATGACTGTTATAAGAAGCAGATGTGATCTTTTCAAGAGCAGTATAGATTTGTATAGACCAGGAGAAATTACAAATGCACCATTAGTAACTGATAAAACAGAAGAGAGCACAATAACATATGTCTTAAATATTAAAAGCAAATTTGAGAACCATGGTGTGACTAACAGTGATGAACACAAGAAAGTGACCCATGAAGACCACAAAAATACTATGCTTTTTAAATGTATTGGCCTGCACTTTACCCATTTTGTAGAAGCTGTGCTATTAATAAGAGTTTTCAAAATGTAGAAAAGAAAGCATACGAGTTTAAAACGTTTGCATGCTGCTGAACAAATATATAAAAATGTGGTATTTGACAGCACTATCAATGTTAAAAGAGTTGGTACAGTGAAGTCTAAAAATGCTTCAAAGACACCAAGTTGAGAGTAGTTCATGCACGTCAGATTGTTGGCAAAAATTCATGGATTAATAAGTAACATGATGAATTTAAGTGAAAACAAGTTACAGAGTGCAGTAATTTATCTGAAGGTAATTTTAAAGCATTAAGTTTCAATGTCACTGAAAAAGAGTTGTGTTCACATTGTTAACATATTCAGGAAAGTAAGTAAACCTGCTAGGATAAACGCAACTGACACATAAATATAAAAATGAAAAGTTCAGTATCCTTTTTTATACATCCTATAACTTTATGTAAATTCCTCAAATATTTTGTGCCATTTAGGAGAAGCTAGAAAGGATAAAAAATATAGTGTGAGAGCAACTGGTGTATATGTTCAGAAACAGTCACACTGTCACAGAAACATCTCAAAAACTATAGCAAGCCATGAAATATGTTTCATGACAAAAAGACTATCATCTGCAAATAAAATCTTCATCATTTTGTGACAGTGACATGCACTGAAAGCACTAATAGCTCTTAGGAGCAGAACAGAGCAGGACTTGAAATAAATAGAAAACTTAAGTCTTTCGGCTTTTCCCGGTTAGGGGTTGCCACAGTGGAAATCCGGTCCGCTCATGATTGGCAGAGGATTTTTCGGTGCCAAGTAGCCAGACCAATGCCCAACCTTCAACAAAGGTGCTCCCATTCATGCTCACACCTACCTGCATGTCTTTAGTGTCACTCGACCGCGGGGAGGACATGCAGACTCCACACAGAAGGCGCTCTAGCTGAGAATCAAATGGGAGAACCTCTTGCTGTGAGGTGACAATGCTAACCACTGCACGACTGCTGCTTCTTCTTCATTCGGCTTTTCCTGGTTAGGGGTCACCACAGCAAATCACCTGTCTGCTCATGATTGCCAGTGAAGTTTTATGGTGTCGAGTTGCCAGCCCAGTGCCCAACCTTCCACAGAAGGCACACACTCACACCTAGGGCCAATTTGGAGTGTCCAATCTACCTACAGCATGTCTTTGGGATGAAACTGGAGCACCCGGAGGAAACTGACCACAGGGAGGACATGCAGACTCTGTACAGAAGGCACCCCAGCTGAGGATCGAACCGGAGAACCTCTTGCTGTGAGGTGACAATGCTAACCACTGCACCACCGTGGCCGCCCTCTAATATATAGAAATCTTAAGTACCAGTAATTATCTGAATAAAGTGATTATAGGAACACATTACCTCTTGCTTACAGCCCAGGAAGTTTGAAAAGACAGTGTGTGCAACATTTATGTATATCAATGGAGAACATTTGTAAAGGTATTTCATACTTTTATTTTATCTGAAAAGGACAAAGACAAAATTGCAACAATTAGGGAGAAGTTTAGTAATGCCATTTTTTCTGTACTAGGTACACACCAAAATGTTTTTTCTGTACTAGATGCAAACCAGGAATACTTATAGATAAAGCTTGATGAGGAAAGTTCCATATTAAGTCCACATAATATACTGTTCTTTAGACTTCTGTTTGGCCTTGCATCAACTCCAGAAGGTTCCAAACAGTCCAAAGATCTTTTACATGGGCAATTGAAAGCTTGAAAAGTGTTGCAAAAATTACTGATGAGGTATTAGTGTGTGGAGTCAGACACAAGAAGAGCTCAGTGAGAAATTAATATAGCTGCTTAACAGATTAAGTCAGAGTAATGTCAAGATGAATACGAGCAAATGTGCTACATCACAGAAAGTAAAATAATGTATGTGTTTCTTTGCACATATGTGTGTGTGTGTGTGTGTGTGTGTGTGTGTGTGTGTGTGTGTGTGTGTGTGTGTGTGTGTGAGAGAGAAAGAGAGAGAGAGAGAGAGAGAGAGAGATGCAGAATACAAGCTATGGTACCTAATAAACATCAGAAAATGAAAATATTGGAAATCTAAATATAGAATGTATGACATTAAATACAAAATTGTAGCAAATTCAAATTTCAATTCTGTATTATTAACACTGATTATAGGTATTGCATATATGTGGTCTCATGCAGTTCCTGTTTGTGGGGAATTTCTGTGCATGTGTGGTGGTTTTTCCTTTCCCCTGCTGTTATGTAACTACAGAGTTAGCATATATAAGGGGATGCTGTATCAGGTGAAGTTCTCTTATATTAGTGGTGCAGGATGACTTGGACCCTGCAAAAATACTTGTATTTCAAAATTATCAGAGCTGACATTCTTGTTTTCATTTTATATATAGCAATATATTCTGTATTTTGTATTTTAAATTTCAGTATGCTGCATTTCTTTTTAGATACTTTCCAGGGTATATATAGCTTTAAGTATGCAAATGACTAGCTTAGACATTTACATGTCATATGTTGCAGATTTCTTCTAGAAGTTAGTCAGTCCTAATAAACACCTCATTAATGCTTGTGTTAGTGTTGCACACTGAGCATTCTGGCAAACATCTAGATATTACTGCACTGAAGACCAAAGGGATGGTTTCTACATATTGTATCAAAGCTGTTCTCTTACACCAGATCAACGTAAAATTTATAAATAAATTAAATGAGAGCTCATAGAACTGAGACTTGTGAAAAATATCTCATCAGAGAGCTGCTAACTAAGGCATTTCCTAATGTCATTCTCTGTTGACTTTCAGGAATCTAGTTGCTGAATAATAACATTTTGCTCCCACACTATTTCATATTGTCTATGAGCTGGTTAATTGATAAGTCACTCATTGATGCATTAGATATGATAACAATGTCCCTATATAGTCTAGATGAGTGTCTGTTAAAAGTCTAAGGACTACACTTATGACTTTCATAATTATATAACAGAAAATATGAATGGAGGCTACATACCAAATCCATAATTGAAATTGCAGTGTATTTCTCATACTATGAGGTACTGTGACCTCAGAGTTAGAATACATAAGCAGCAGGAGTGGAGGGACTGCAGCCCCGATACTGAGGGCGAGGGGGGTTTTACCTCCTGACACCAATTCTTTAAATCTTCGAGGGTGAGGGGGAGCTTTATCTCCTGACAAAAATGCTTTAAATCTTCAGCACTGAGTTTCAGAATTCACTGTTTTTGTTGATATTTCAATTTTATTTTCAAAATACTGTATCTACCAGTATCAAGTTATACAAATTCAATAAGGCGTTGTCATTAATTCATATGATGTTAGGTAAAAATTCAGATATTCAGGATCTGTTCCATGCTCCTACACAAAACTATGCTGTTTGCAAATTAGAAGATGGTAGTTGCTAATATAGAAAGTTAGATGTACTTATATATTGCCATGTCAAACAGTTCTGCAAGAACATTGAGTAATGCTATGGATAAATAATGATCTAATCTGTTGGGATTACTGATTCTGTCATAGTGCAAAATCCACATTTCTATCCAAACTGAGGTAAAGATACACCTTGATAAGAAATATATTAAAAAGGTAAGATACTAGGAGTGTTTATACATGTGAAACAAAATTTTAATACATATTATAGCTAGATCTAACCTCTTTTGTATCCAGTCTAATAGCACTTGGTGTTTTGAAGCAGTAAAGCAACTGTTTTACGTTAACTGAGAAAAATATTACAGCTGCTACAACAATATGTGAGAGGCATAAGCAGTTTTTTTTTTTTGCTCAACTGTCTGCTGCTCATCAGACCCTTGTCTACCACCCTAATTCTTTCACATCATTGGGTGAAAGCTGACCACCAGACAGGCTTCTCCCCAGCCCTATCCATGCATGTATGTGGTGAGGAGTCAGGGAGGGATGTTCAGTGAGATGACCATGCAGGGCATGTCCTCACTACTGCAAGTTGCATTTCATTCAAGCAGCCCAGTCCTTCCCAAAAGTACAAGCAGTGATCTCTGCAACCTTCAGAAGAGAGAGACCACACCATCCTATGTACCTCCAAGTGCACGCTAAGCCTTCCCTCCTCAGGAGGGATGAGCAGGACACACTTCTTCACTCCTCCCCATCCCTTTCAGACTCTTCCAGTGCCAGGACTACTAATTGAGCGCACACACACACACACACACACACACACACACACACACACACACACACACACACACACACACATATGCAAATACACACGCATGTGTACACACACAAACACATGCATATACACTCACAATCATACACACTTGCACACACACGCTGCACACACACACACACACACACACACACACACACACACACACACACACACACACACACACACACACACACACACACACAAGTAAATCACTTCCCAGGCCTCCTGGAATTAGAGCTAAGAGATCTCAGCCACTAGGCCATGCTTCTAAAATATCAACACATTCTTCAGCAGCCATTACACATGCTTCAAAGAGCTACAAGTGTGCATTCCATAAGCCTTTAATGTCTACAGTTCCTGCAACTGCTCAAGGAAATATTTTAGTAAATGTTGACTCTGACTCAGTAAGGCACTGAGAATATCAGTACAGTTAGCTGTCTTTTCAGAGACATGATCTAGAATGTTGTGAGCACTCTAAGATCCCTTTGGTGCTTCACCCAAGGGGAAGTGCAGAAGATGATAAATCTTGCTCTGCATATGCAAGAGTGAAGAAAAACACTGACATTGTGTGGTATCTTGCCATCACTTAGAATGGTGCCAAAATTCAAAGCCAAGAGAATCAGCTTCAGTAGCTGAACTCCTGGCTGGTATCAGTCTAGGGGGATCAAGTATGTGTTTGCCTTCGACTAGAAGGTTGACAATACCCTTGCTGTGTCAAAGATGATCTGCATCTCTCTTACCAGGGCTTTCACATTCTGGATAAGGCATTTGCTGTTGCCATAGTGCCTTTTTAGGCAGAGTCTGCCTATTTGACATTCCCATGCAGTAAATCTCAATTCAGAATGCATTAAGGTGGCTTTATTTAGTGTCAGAAGTCTTAACAAAAGATGACTGAGTCTTAGGCTCTTTTTCAACTTAAACACATACAAATATGTCCACTAATAAAAGCACTGTCATCATTCCTGGGTTCAATGCCTATCTCACATTCAAACTTATATGCAACTGCTGGGGAAGTGTCAGTGCTTGTCTGAGATCCCTCACTTCAAGGCAGATTCTTCATGATCCCAATTTTGAATTTTTTGAAATTGAAGTGACCATAAGCAAAAATCAGCTACAATTAGATAGCTAATTAGCTAATAGCTAATTAATGTTGCTCAGTGTCTCCCACTGATAATGATAGCTACATCAACCCTAACCGATATCCCTAAAAACCCAAATGCATTTATTCTGGGTAATTTCAACTATTTATTTATTATTTATTTATCTGCAGTTGGTTTACCAGGATCCATTTTTGCCAAAAAGACCCGTTTTTCAATGGTCAATGGGGGAGAAAAGGAGAAAACAGAAAAGAAAAAAAAAACTATCCTGCAAAACCTGTATCACCTACACTACAAATGGAAGGGGTGTGCAGCACAGCCTTCATTATGAGGAAGAAAACTATCAAGAATAGATAGCAAATGTCCCAACAAGGGGACTCAGTATCATGGATATTGCCCTTATTAATATTTCTCCCTCTTGTAAACTTCATGAGTATCATTCACCACATTTAAATCAGATCACAAATCTGTGGTTTTCACACATAACGCTGTTGGTACTTCTCAAACAATACATCTGCATTCATGGATTTCTCTAAAGCAAATCTCCTGCTACTACTTAGTGACCTAAGTAATTTCCACTGCAATCCTCCCTAGAATGAGCTTAAAACTAGAGCTAAGGCCTTTACTTCTGAGTTCAATTCTCTACTAAATAGCTGTATTAAGAAAGTAAATTCTATCCATACTGAACATACAGAGAAATTTAAAAACAATTCTTTATGGTGTGATAGCTGCATAAATAAATTCTACAATGAAAGGAAGAAAGTGCTAACTTCTTATAGGCTGTCATATGCTACCCATCTTAAGAGGGCACTTAAGCACGCTAGGAAAGAACAAACATTTCAATTAGAAAACTCAAGGCAGAATATGAGCTCAGTATAGCTGTTGAACCCAAAAGTAGTTATAAATCATTCTTTAATTATGTTAGAAAGTTAAGGAAAACAACTAGAGTTGTGCTAAATTGATCTCCAGTGGTACCAGAAATTCTGATCATTAATATCCTTAGAAGACAAATTTAGCGGAGATTTAAAACTCCAGGGAATGTGTGCAGGATTCTGAGGAAATGTTTGAAAGGGATCTGTTTGATGGAGATGAGTCAGCAAATGATGGATGTATAATTACAGCCCTCCAGTCAGGAGGGTTGTGGGATGATTTACTTAAAGAAATTGTGGGGCAGAGTGAGCCAGAAAAAGAAGGAGATGTTTCCTGGGGAACACTATAGAGAAAATACAAAAGGAGGATGCAGAGACAATCCTGAAGAATAGTGATGAGATGGAAAAGAAAACATATGCAGAGAAAGTAAAAGAGTGCAAAAGTGGAGTAGCAGAAAAGAAGGTAGAAGAAAATAAAAAAAAAACAGCAGTACGTGGTAAGGATTCAAAGTAAAGAAGACAAAGACATGGACAGGTATGAATTGTGGGACAATTTAATAACTCCGTTGGGTGTAAAAGCACACAAGGTAAGAGCATTTATGCTTAGTAACAAAGAGAACTTTTGTGATATTATATTTAAGACTGTTTTTTTTCCAATAGAAAATGTTCTTGGAGAATATGAAAAAATGAAAGACTGTAATCCATGGAATCTTTATTTGATAAAAGCATTTAGCAGGGAAACAAAAAAGAAAATTCATGTATAATTTCAAACAAATTTAGAACATTTGACATTGCAACAGTTTATGACAAAAGGGGTTTATGGACTGGTGGCTGGGATTGTAATATTGAGGAAAATTATACATATACCATGATAAATGTGGAGGGGAATGGAGGAGTTATACAATACTGGGGAAAACCCAAAACATGCCTTTTTGTGAAAAAGGACATTTGATACTTAAATGTGACAAAATAAATTGTTATATTTGTCGGAAAGTGGGGCGTAATGCAAACATGAGAATTGAAATGTTATAAATGTAACAAAATTGGACATTTATGGATGGATTGCAAAAATGAAAAGAAGAGTAAGGAAAAAGAAAGAAGAAAATAAAAAAGATGAAATTTTAAAAGTAGTTTAAATAGAAAAAATGTATGAGAAAAAAATAATGAGGACATAGAAGAAGGTTCTGAAATAAATGATGAAAAATATATAAATTGCAAGATAGTAAAAGAAAAAAAATTTGTAAAAGTGTAAAAGGCAGAAAAAGAAAAATTAAAATGATAACAACCAAAGGGAAAAGAAAGGAAATGGTTGAAAAAGAATATAGACAGTCAATTATTGGAGGCTGTTATAATGGTTAAGGTGTCTGACTTACAGACACACAGTTCAGTGTTTGATTCTCACCTTGGGGAAGTAACCTGTCTAGGCTTAGAATAGTCTATTAAGAAAGCTAACCCAGTAATTAGCTATGATCTTATAAAATCATGCATCTAAGAAAAAGGAAAAATGAAAAACTTAGAGAGCTTTATGTAAATGTGAATAGTATTAAGAATATAGTAAGAAGAACAGGAATTTTGGAGTGGTGCAATACATGTGATGCAGATGTAACTATATTAGAAGACACAAGATTTTTAACAAATGAAGAAAAATTACAAACAGAGAAACTATGGGGAGGAAAGATAATCTGGAATTTGGGAAATGAGAGATTTTCTGGAATAGCTGTATTTTGTAGAAATACGATAAAGATATTAGATGCAAATTTAGCAAAAATGGGAAGATTAACCATTGTAACCTGGACCGAAACACCAAAGATGGAGGTGTGTCCATATTCATTAAGGATATCCACACCTCCAGGCTAGTTGCTCAGCATAATGCATCCGAGGTTATCCAAATGCAACTAACTCTGGGCAAAACTGCAATCCCAATTGTAGCTTGCTACAGATCCCTCACCATGCCCTAGGATTCCCACTCCTCTTTTCTTGATGTACTGGAAAATATTAGGGTTCAACCAAACACCCTAATAATGGGTGACTTCAACTACCACACCATTAACTGGGAAAACGACTCATGTACCAACTCCTTAGCTCAACGCTTTCTGGAATTCATAAACTCCAATGCCCTGGATCGACTTATCCACACCCCCACCAGGGGCAATAATATCCTAGACCTAGTCATTACCAGCATGAGTGACCAGTGTTCCACACCTGAAGTTGACTCCTCGTTGGTCCGATCCGACCATAAGCTAATCACCCTTGATATCCACATCCCGCCCCCACCCCCCATTAAGGAAACCACGGTAAAACATTTCTCCAAAGCCAACTTCATGCTTCTTAAGACAGAAGTGGTGAACTTCATGATACCCATGCAGATGGACAATACAGTTGCAACTGCTGAATCCTACATGCATGCACTCTATAAGCACTTACACGAGTGCATGGATCATGCTATCCCAAACAGAACCAAGATGCTATCCTCCAAAAAAGGAAGCCAATCTGGTGATCCCCTGCCATAAACAAACTGTACAACAGAAGGAAGAAACTGTTGCAAAAGAGAGTAAAATCCCATGAGGGGAGGAGCTCCCTGGTCAGCCTCAGTAAGAAGCTGAAATCCCTTATAAGATCCTCCAAAGCTAGCTACAAAAACAAAATCGCCACTAATTCTAAGGACAACCACAAAGCATTCTATAGCTATGTCAAGAATCTTGATGGCAACACCCAGATCTGCTCTGAGTTACAGCACAATGACACGAAAATTACAGAACCAACTGATATTGCCAACATCCTGGCAGATAGGTTCAGTGCTAACTCCCCCCCGTCACCCCTAAAGAGCCCATATCTATACAGGAAGAATGCAGAGTCCCTGTAATCACATCTACGCAGGTAAAATCTGCACTCTCTAAAGCCAAAAACACAGCATCCATGGGACCGGATAACATCCCAGGCTGCGTTTTACACGAACTTCAGAACAAACTGGCTCCCCACTTAAGCACCATGTTCAATAATAGCCTCGCATCAGACTTTGTGTCCACTGAATGGCGCACAGCAACAGTTATCTCACTCTACAAAGGGGGAGCCACCACTGATCCCGGGAACTATCGACCTATTAGCCTGATGAGCCTGGTCTGCAAGACCATGGAATGTATCATCATGGAACTCATAAACAAAGACACTGGTAACCTCCAAACTCTGGATCCCACCCAGTTCGGGTTTGTGAAAGGCAGATCATGCCTCCTGAACCTGATCAACTTCTTTGAGGTAGTCACAAAAGCCGTAGATGAAGGTAAGGTGGTTTACACAGTCTATCTTGACCTCGCCAAGGCTTTTGACACCATCCCCCATTCTGGAATTATAGCTAAACTCACTAAACTAGGTATAAATCCCTATGTCACAAGATGGGTTGCCAACTGGCTTACTGACAGAACCCACACTGTAAAAGTTGCAGACTCCAAATCTGACCTCAATGCAGTGACAAGAGGAATACCACAGGGTTATGTCCTGGGACCTCTCCTGTTTGGTATTTACTTCTCTGAAGTACAGGCTAACACAGAAGGCCTCTGGCTAATGAAGTTCACAGATGACTGCAAACTAGGAGTCATAGTCAAGTCCCCAAATGATGTGGACATCCTACAGAAGGGCCTCGCTGAAACAGATGCCTGGTGTTAGAGCCATGGTCACAAGCTCAATGCCAAAAAGTGCAGTGTCATCCCCTTTGGTAAAAACTCTGTACCCATGAACTACCACATAGGCAGCAATCTACTTAACACAGAATGTGTGATAAGAGACCTTGGGACCCAGGTGGACAGTAATCTCTCCTTTGAAAGCAACATCGCCACAGTAGTCAGGAAGTCCTTCTATGTGGCACACCTCATCATAAAAGGCTTCTCATCCAGGAAAAAAGAGGTCATTGTTCCCCTCTACTCGACACTCATTAGACCCATTATAGAGTGCAATGCCCCTTTTGGTATGTACCTCACAAGACATCTGCAGCAGCTGGAAAGGCCACAGAAGTACCTCACAAAGAGGATTACTGGCCTCAAACAAATGCCCTACACTGACCGCCTCAAAAAACTACAGCTTTACTCCGTAGCATATCGCCTACTCCGAGGTGATCTCTGCCTAACATATAAAGCTATGTCAAACCCAGAGCTGTTGGACATGCTACAACTAAAGAAATCCCAATCCCTCTGAGCTACATGCTCTAGGAACCTAAACCTTGTCACCACAATAAACAGGACATGCTGGAGAGATAGATTCCTGTCCCAGAGACTTCCCATACTCTGGAACAGGCTACCCATCTATGTCAAGCAAAGTTCTTCATTAGCACTCTTCAAGAAAAATCTTGATGAGTGGATGGTAAATAAGAAATACACCCCGGGGATCACTTCTGTGTCTCTGCTGGACAGTGTCACAGGAAAATAACTTTCTTGGGTGGCATAAGCCAGGGAACCTTGTTGGCTAGGCTTACATAGGCCCTTGGGCCGATAGCCTAGTACCTACCTATGAACCTATGAACCTATGTAGATTTAAAATAGAAAACAATAGTACATAGAAATATAACATCATATACTTATACTAATTGTAAAGAAAGGGACAGCTTATTTCATCAGATGTTAGACAATGTAGTGGTAAATATGAATATTATAATAATAGGAGATGTTAATTGTGATTTAAGAGTCAAGTGTAAAACAAAAATAAATTATATAAGAAAAATGTTAGAAGATATAAAATGTTGTAAGTTAAAACTTTGGGACACAAATTCATGGACCTACAAAATGGGTATGTATAGAACTGAAATAGATTATTTTACAGTATCAGAATGGGTAGTTATAGGAGAAGGGGACGTAGTTGAAACAGGATTTTCTGATGATTTTCTTGAAAACAAGAAATATATAAAAATAGGCAAAGGAATAAAAAGAATAAATGAGAACACATAAAATGAAGAATGAAAGAGATTAATAAAACAGTTATGGAAAGATCATATTACTATGAACACATTTTATAAAAATTGGTCTGAATGGCGGATATTTAAGGAAAAAAGTAAAAAAAATGTTTTTTACAGTGGCAATGTAATGTGAGAAAAGTAAAGAAAGGAATATATAAAATAACATATAATGACGCATTGGAAGACTTAGAACTTAATTATAAAAAGTACTGTGACAAAGAAAAGGAATTATATGAAAGAAATCAAGAAAAACACCAGAACTGTTATATAAGCAAGGGATCCGTACAGATCCCAGAAGACAAAATCACCTAAACTAATTTCAGTTCAGTATACTTGCGCAAAAGTGCTTTTCACTGAAGAAGCACTTTCGTGTAAGTATGCCCATTTGTGAGACCGCACTATGGTGTGGATAAGGGAACATTCCCTTTTCCTCACTGTAGTGTGGTCTCGGAGTGAGAATATTAAAGTGGGGGGTGTGGGGGGTGCAGGGGGGCAAAGCCCCCTGCATAAACGTAGATTTCTTTCTTTTCTTTTCTTTTTTTTTTTTAACATATATTAACGAAAGCGCTTTTTCGGTGAAAGCGCTTTCGTTAATATATGGTTGGTGATTATGGATTCAGGACTTTGCACATTCATGCATAAGTCCTAGATCCATAAGCAAATATATTTTACAAGGAAAAAAGAGAAGATGTATCACGTTCGTTAAGCAGATTAGTAAAGGGAGATGGTAGTGTAATGAGAGAAATAAAAAATGTAAAAGGAGAAATAGAAACAACTCAGGAAAAGATTATGAATAAAGTAGTGCAATATAAGCAAATATATTTTTTTACAAGGAAAAAAAGAATAAGTATTGAGTTATTTAAGCAGATTATAAAAGGAAATTTGTAGTGTAATGAGAGAAATCAAAAATGTAAAAGAAGAACTAGAAAGAACTCAGGAAAAGATTTTGAATAGTGTAGTATGACATGTACAAGAAATGTTTAAAGAAAAAAGAAGATAGTGAAAAAATGGAAAGTAAAACAGTTAACAGAAAAACAGACTAAAAAGTTGGAAAATGAGATTTCTTTAAATGAACTAGATAAAGTATTAGGACAAGTAAATATAGATTCAGCTTCAGGACCAGATGGAATAAGGTATGAAATGTATAAACACATAAGGGTTTGAAAAAATACAGATTTTGAATAAATAGCTAAATGAAGGTTTTATGTATAAAGAACTATGTAGTGGAATACTTAAATTCATATGGAAAAAGGAAGATAGAAGACAATTAAAAACTGGAGACTGATAGTACTAAATAATACTGATTATAAGATATTAATGAAAATAATACAAAAGAGATTTAAAACTAAAATGGAACATATGGAAGATAGTATAAATAGTATAAATGGGGAGGGTTGTCAAGAATTATTAATGATAGAGAAATTGTGGATGATATTATGACTAGAAAAGTAATAGCACAATTCATGATATGAGACCTTAATAAGGCATTTGACACAATTGGACATGAAATCTTATGGATAATAATGAACTAATATAATATCAGTGAGAAATTTAGGAAATTATGTCTGTCATTGTATAGTAATAATAAAGTAAAACATACTTGTAAATGGCTGGTTAAGCCAATAGGTACACATGAAGAGTGGTATGATACAGAGATGTCCAAATGAGTTGTATATTCTTCGCATTAGTTACAAATATGAGAATATGTGATATAAATTACAAAATGAAGGTGCTGCTGTATATAACACCTGAGGGGTTAAGAATTTCAGTTCTGTCAACATATGCAGATGACATTATTATAATTACAAAAAAATGGATGAAAGAGGTAATCATTTGCACAAATTAGTGCTTAGAGGTGATAGGGATGGATGGCTTTAAATACAGAGAAAAGTAAAGGTTTAGGTGATGTAGTAAAGATAGGTGGTATATATTGTGTAATGAATGAAATTTCTGTGTTAGGTATAAAACTTGGGAATAAACATGTAAGTAGAATTCAATGGGGAAAACAGTAGAAGAAATAAAACAAACTTTTCTGGAGAACATATAAATAATATTTCAGAAAAAGGGCTTATTTGATAAATTTAGTACTGATGGGTAAAATAGAATACTTAGCAAATGTATTCATGTTGCCAATAGTATTTGAAAATTAATTATTGCAGATAATTTTTCATTTATATAGCATTCTAGATTAAACCCAACAAAATGAGGAGTTTTGTATATAAATAAAGAAGAAGCAGGTTTAGGGTTAATTAACTCAGTGGAATATGCTGCTTCATTACATTTGTAGTGTTAAAGTGGATAAATGAAAAAGATGACATATTAGTAGTAACATTGTATAAATATAAGTATGATAAACTTTGGGATATGGTAAAAAGAGTATACAAGAAAAAAAGAGTGTATAAATGAAGAAATAAAATGTTACCAAGAAAAAAATATTTTTGTGGAAAATAAAATTTGATGATATAGAAAAAGTAGAAATGTGGCATAGAATGCAATTATAAGGAATTAATACATAAAAACATGGGAAAATCTAACAGATGAAAAAATTAAAGCTATAAAAGTAAGAAGCAAATGGTGTAATCAGAAAGTAGAAAGTCAAGATTTTATGTGGAGACTGGTAATACATAAATTGCCTGTAAAAGGAAATATGCCATATAAGAAGAAAAGTAATAGGATGTGCTTGTATTGTCAAGAAGAAGAAACTATAGAACACGTGTTTTTTTAAATGTAAAAGAGTAAAAAAGTTGTGGGGAAACTATGTAAAGAAGAATTTTTCAAAGATATAAAAGAAGTGTTTAAAATAAACATGGATATGACTAAATACAGCTATTATAAGAATAGAAGTAAAAAATATGTTAAATGAATAGATAAAACATTTTATGTTATATGGGATAAAATAATAAATGGAATTATGTTTAATGGTAAATGGATTTTAGCAATAATATTAAGTAAAATCAGATGATGGTTAATAAAAAAGGAGTAGGGGTCTAACAAGGAAGAACATTTAGTATGGCATATCTGTATATTTGTAAATATGTAAATATTTTGTAAAGAAGAGTTATTTTGTATATAAATAAAAGACTCCCTACTATTTTCAATTGGTACTACAGGATGTTTTGCATCCACCTGAGCTACTACTCACTCAGGCAGATGAAGCTTTGGTTTAAATAATAAAGAGAAAAATAAAGGTTTAGGTAATGTATCTGAGGGATAGCACTTACAGGAGTGCAGTACCCCCATATGCTACACCGGGGTGTCACTCCTGGAAAATGAATCCAGTTACCTGTTGAGAGAAAAGAACCCACCGTCTTCTGATCTTCCAACATTAAAAGTTAAAGCTGCTACCAGTTCAGCTAATGACACTGCAGTTATGCTATAACATATGTACAGCACTAAGAAAAAGACTCTTAATAAAGAAAAATGTTAACACATAGTGATATCTGTAAGGCAGGCAGTATACATTGCTGAGTTACATCAGTGTCTGGGTAAGTATACTAATGCTACAATAAAGCACTTGAATGTTTCCATCATAACAAAACAATAAAGATTAAACAGTTTCACTGTGGCAAACCTGCAGGAGTAAGTAAGATCATGTCAAAATGCTGAGGATGCTTGACATTGTTGTGGGGATATAGTTAACAGACCTTTTCAGTGTTCCTTGAAAGGTTACAAACAGTACCTCTGAATTCACAAACTGTGGTAGTGGTCCCCATTTTAGAAAGGAAATGGGGAAAGTGTGGTTCAGTTGTAGAAGTGTCATTGTTCTCAGCCTCCTGGGAAAGCATACACCCAAATATCTCTGATGCCTCAAATAAAACAGCTGTACAATCTCAGCCTCACTACAGGATATGTGCCCACAGAATGGCAGTCTGCAAGGCTATGGATAGGATCATCATGGAGCTTATAAACAAAGACATTTTTGAACCTGGTTGACTTCTTGAAACAGTCAAGGCATTTGACACAATAAAAGTGTATAGTCATATTACATAGCCCACCTCATCATGAAAGGATTCACCTATTCATCCCTCATCAGGCCCATCATAGAATACAATGCAATCCAGAATTAATGGACATGGTAATTCTAAATCTCTTAGAGCCACACACTGAGGGACTTGAACCTCAGCACTGAAATAAATAGAACCTGAATCTCTTCAAGAAGAATCTTGATGAGTGGATGGGATTACTTCCGTGTCACTATTAGACAGAGGCACAGCAAACTAAACCATAATTGCCCCAGGGCAGATAGCCTAGTATGAACCTATGAACCTATAAAGTGCTGGAAAGATGATTTCAATGATCTACCCCCTCATTTAGAAATAGCAATAGAAATTCATTGCACAGTGATACTTTATCCTAGCTGAGATACTGTAGGAATCATGGGAACTTGCCAGTACTATCCAAAGGCAATGAACCTTACATGTCTTACCGGGAAGAGGCTGAAGGGTAGACCTATGACGTCTCAGAGAGATTATACCTTTCATCTTACTTGTAAGTATATAGAGCTCCCAAAGGATGACATAGAGTCTGTTCTTGGAGATAATTAAATTGAATTGACCCTGCTCAGCTTGATGTCACTGCAAAAAAATCACCAGAACAAGCAGTTTAGAAGATAAATGGATAATGAACTGTACTGAGGAATGTATAGAAGGAAGGAAAGATGCATATTATACTGTTCATTGACTACCTTGTATTAACTAAATGTATGCTAACCAAATAGCTGTGTGCTTCTCTAACTATTGATGCTTGAACTTGATTGGTACTATGATTTCTATTTTCTAGATATCTTATATTTATAATACAATGTCTGATACTGTCAAAAATGTATTGTCTTGGGGGATTCCAGTAAGATGGTAGCATAATGCACATTATTTAAGTACATCTCAGAGAGCTGGAAGAAGAAAATAACCCAATTTGCAAGTTACTACAGAAATTAATTAAAAGAATAAAACATGAAAATTTAGTGTATTGTTGTTTGGATGACTTCCCATGAAAATGGCAAAAATCATGCACACCAGATGAAAGTTCTGGTCAAGATTCATCCTGAGATGGTGAATCAAAACCTAGAGACACCAAGATCAACCAGATACACTCTGACATTCTTAGAGTGAGATCAGCTTTAGAAAAATATGTGCATTCTAATGACAAATGGTTTGAAACCATAGCAAGTGCTTTCAGCATGCATGCATGTAAATGACATAATGGGGCTCCAGCAGTCTGCAGTAAATATGCAGTCTAGGATGACAGAATGAGAGGCAGTCCAGGAAGATATGGTGGCCGGGATTTCAGAGTTGGAAGACAGATAACGTACCAACAAAACAAAACCGTTCAGCACACAATAAATCTAGTAATCCACATAACTTATAAATCAAAAAATAATGAGTACTGGAACCACAGGTAGGGAAACCGACTTTAATTTCTCTCCAAATGAATATAAACTTTAAAATAAATCTGCAAGCATAAAACTTTCACCAAATGGCTTCATCAGGCTAAAACAAAGTCAAACGGCTTATGGATTTAAATAAATGATGTCATATGACTTAATGCACATGCTGTGACGTTCCCGCAATAAAGTTTCACTGTAAAACTATCATTTAATCCAGGAGGTGTCTGAGCATTAAATCTTATTATCCATTTCATCTCCTCCAATTCAATCATATGTATAAGATCTCCACCTCATAAAGATTTTTTTAACTTTATGCAGGTTTAAGAATTTAAAACAACAATATGGATGTCATGCATTGATTTTTACACTGAAACCTTTATTGCGTTAACTTCAAAGTCATGTGCATTAAGTCATATGATTTCATTTATTTAAATACATAAGCCATTTGAATTTGTTATAGCCTGATGAAGCCATCTGGCGAAAGCTTTATGCTTGCAGATTTATTTTAAAGTTTTTATTCATTTGGAGAGAAATTAAAGTCAGTTTCCCTACCTGTGGTTCCAGTATTAATTATTTTTGGATTTGGAAGACAGATCAAGGTGGGAGAGTCTCTCCTTCATGCAGATATCAGAGAATCTTGTATGCAGAGTATGTGAAACAAGACCTGAGTGTTTGGACAGAAATTCCCTTGGAAAATATTTGCAGCTAGAGAGTGCAGAGATGGCCCAAGACCAAAGTTTTCAGATAAAAGGAAAAGATCTTGATGAAGTTGTGGCAGAAAAGAAAAAAAGTTAATGATGGGCAGCCTAAGATTTATGCAGATAATGACTAATCAGTGCCAACAAAGCAGAAGTAGAAACATTTTTGTGCATGCAATATGAATATGTCATCGAGTGTGCTTGGAGTTTAAACCGATATAGCCAGCAATGCCAAAAGTACATTGGCTGGGGAGCATTAAGACAAATTTAAGCCTGAAAAAAGCAGTTGAGGATTTTGGAGGCACATCAAAATATATAGATAATGGTGTGTGTGTGTGTGTGTGTGTGTGTGTGTGTGTGTGTGTGTGTGTGTGTGTGTGTGTGTGTGTGTGTGTGTGTGTGTGTGTGTGTGTGTGTGTGTGTGTGTTTGTGTGTGTGTGTGTGTGTGTGTGTGTGTGTGTGTGTGTGTGTGTGTGTGTGTTGGTGGGGGACACTTCTTCTATGGCTGCTGGTGGAGCAACTAATGCTTACAATCAGAGTCAAGACACAGGAAGAATTTGAGAGCCTAAACGGGATCCCCTCTCCAGTAGACAGATGAGAAAACATCAAAACAGGGAAAGAGATAAGCTGGAAGTGCTGCACAGGAGTTTGGGATAAATAAATGTGGGTGGCCAAGTGGTGCAATGGTTAACATTGTCACCTCAGAACAAGAGGTTCTCTGGTTCAATTCTTGGCTGGGGTGCCTTCTGTGTGGAGTCTGCATGTTCTCCCTGCATTTGTGTGGGTTTCCTCCCACAATCTAAAGACATGCATCTGGAGCATTTCTTCCTGGGCCTCCACTGAAAATAGGCTCTGTCCTAGTTGGACTTTCCCAATCAACAAAATGATAAATAAATAAAAGGTTGGTCTACTCAGGATTGGGTGCACTTACTGAAGAGGATGAGTAGCTAAATATGGACTTTTGAGCCGTTATATTGGACTTTGCTGATGGATTAAGTGGAGTCAGCTGTATTATTATTTCTTGGACTGAAGAGAACATACCTCTTAACTCTCCATATTTTCACACATTGTCAAGATTTTTGTCTCATAGTTTTTTTGGTCTGCTCCTCATAAAATCATTTAGGATTGAAGTCACTAAATAATAACATACATTTGAGTTTCAGACATATCCTTCCGAAAATGCATGTAAACGAAAAACTTGTTATTCTATTCATTTTCTGAGCTAATAAGAGAAATATGTAAAATCTGTCCCTGATTTAGGGTCTCTGCCCCCAATTATTTTTGGCTTTGTCCAGAATTCTTGCACCAAGAGGTTGAGAGGTATAGTAAAGATGTGTAGTAATTAAATGAGATGGACACCAGGTAAGATTGCTTATGTATACAGCCTGTTTAAGTGGGGATGGCAAATGCGTTTAATTCCTTAGAGATGAGCTGAAATCTGTGATTGCCTAACGGATGCTACAGTATTGTTTTTATGTTGCTTTTGTAATTGGAATATGTAGTACTGTTCAAGATGTTCCATTCCCCAGGGTTGGGGGGGGGGGGTATAAGGCTGAGTCTGCCTGCATCAGAAGGAGAATGGCATTATAGGGTCCTCAAGAGACATGTGATCTTCACATTTTCCCTGTTTCTAGAATTAAGACCCAAAATTGGCTTGTTTACATGGAACTTTTGCTTAACTTCCAGTTTGCTCTGCTGTTTTTTTGTGATGATAATTGGGGAATTTTGCACTGTTAAGCATTATCTATTTATAACTATTATGTGCTTTTCCTTGTTAAGTGCCTTCAGTGACATGGATGGGTTTGTGGGTTGTAATTGGCAGACTTTAAAGAATTATAATAGTTTTTCTCTGAGGCATTGCAAGCTGAGAGGTTACTGGCAGGCTAGTGGGATGAACATGAAGAATAATGAAACAAAGATTTTAACACGAGTGAGCTGAATGTCATTTTTTGGAACTTTAATGGATTGGTCAACCAAAGTAAGTTGCAGAAGGCATTAACCGTTATAAACAATTTTGAGGTGCATTTACTGCTCTTGTAAGAGACTCATTTTACCAGACAGGATCATCAAGTTATTATTCAGTGAAAATGTAAAACTGGATTCTTGGCCAAAATGGATAGCAAAAGGAAGTGGGGGAGGTGGTGTTAGTACTAAACAGCAAAAAATACCCTTGTAGATGTTCTTCGGTATCACTGTTGCAGGATTCATCACCTCTGGGATCACCTGCCAAGGGTAGCCCAACATCTGGCCAGCATACCAAAGCCTTTATTACCTAGGGAGCATCATACGTCAGACGTATGCTCCCCAAGCAAGCATAGGGCATAAAGTCAATGTACATACACTGTCAACTCAGTACTTCATTGCCACCAGTCAGAATGCCATTGCTGTACATCAGTCCAAATGCCCTTCACATTCGCTGGTTATACCAAGCCTTACATCTTTCACATAAGTACCCCATTGGAGTTCTTTTTTCTGTTTCCTACATTGTTTAGTGGGTTACATGTCATCCAAGAAAGGGAAATGTCAGTGTGGGAGGTAGTTTCTCAATAAGGACCACCACGGTAGGTGTCTGTTTTGCTTAGATGCATCTCATGACCGAACTCAGTGTTCCATCTGTCAGGTGTTTGTACCCAAGACCTTGCGTAGCTGCCTTTCTTCACTTTCTATTTACCTTAAGAATCAATGTCTCAAGCTTTTGTCCCAGGATACCATGGCAGGATCCACTTGTCCAGAGGTACAGCCACTGCTTAAAAAGAAGGCCAAGTAGTCTTGGTCTGAGTCTGCTGCTGTCCAGCCTCCACTATGTGTCTCTCTTAAGATCAGTGAGAACTCAGAAGATAGCCCAGCTTTACCTTTGGTGTCATCTGCCATGGCCTTCTTGGAGGCCAGCATGGATCCTGCTTCTCATATGCCCTTGGAAGGCCTTGCAAACGTATGCCATAGATATTGAAGGGGAATCATGGCTGGTTATTTCCAAAATACAGAGAGGGATTCCTCAAATCCTTGTTTAGGAAGAGGTGCCAGGCACCTTACTATAATCCAGGCATGGGTCCAAACATCCTTGTTTTGTTGTAGCAGATGGCCCAGTGAAGAAAAGCAGAAAACTAGAAAACTAAGCATGTGGTGTCAGCTTATAGGGATCCATAACTGGAATGGCAGGACTTCACTCAAGGTTTGTGAAATGCTTTGATAGCTTTGAAGCCTCCTCAGAAGGTTTCAGTTCCTGCACCTCCTTGGTCCTCAACCCTTAAAAGGGCCAGAGACCCAGAGTCTTTGGATGAAGATTCTGATTTGGAGGATGATTCCTTAGCCTATTCCTCTCAGTTGCCTTCACCTTTAGACTATGGGTCTGAGGAGAAGGAATCTTTCAGTTCTGATTTTCCTTTTGGAGGAATATTCTTTTGGTGACACAGTCCTCCATATGATGGAGCATTTCAAATGTGATTGCTCCCAAGTATCGGATGTCCAGAAGAGATATTATGAGTTCCTACAAATGGACTCTCCTAAAGCTTCTGTTGTCCCTCCTGTTATGGCTGCTATATTGGATACTTTCTCTGCTGCCTCCCTGACACTAGATTCTCAGCCTCCAGCTTCTAAGAAACTTAACAGGTTCTATAAGGTGTCGGATGCCTGCAAGTTTTTGTTCAAGTGCCTTTACTCTGATCCTGCAGTGATTTCTTTATATACTGACAAGCCTTCTAGGCTGTTGCCTTCTTCCAGGTCCCTTCCTTTGAATAAGGACAGCAGAGCCATGGAAAAGCTTGGTAGAAAGGAATACACTTTGGCTACTTTAGCCTTCAGGGCCATCAATTACCAGCCTGATATGACACAGTACATCCTGTCCCTTCTTTCCCATATTGGGAAGATTATTTCTGATATGCCTGAGTCTGAGGGAAAGGCCTCAGCTCTCTCCCTGCTCAGTTCCACTTCTCAGGTTGCCCATCACTCTGTCAAATACAACTACTACACAGCAGATGTATCATCCAGGGTTCCTGCCTCTGGTTTGATGATGAGGTGCAATTCCTGGCTTTGCCTTCAGGCTTTGCCAGGTGATATCAAATCAGAACTTCTGAATGCTCCCTTGGATAACCAGAATTTGTTTGATACTGCTGTGGCTGACCTTTTCAAGACCTTACAGGATCAAGGTAAGAAAAAAACACACTGAACAACTGGAGAAACAGCCACCATCCACTTTTACTGTGTTCCTAGTACTTCGGCATCAAGCCTTCCAGGGAATAATCATGCGCAAGAATGGTGTACTTTATATACATTTCACTACATTCATTATTCACTTCATTTATATAATAATTGATCAGTTAATCAGTGAGTCAAGAAAATTAAAACCTAAAGTGCATCCTGAGCAGTAAAGCGCTTAAGAAACATTCAAAGTGCATCAAAACATATAAAGTGCAACCCCTTACATTCCTATAGCATTTAACATTATAATTTAAGAAGTTCATACAAAAGCACTTATGCATCTCTAGATTAACAAATACTAAAACATTTTGCCCTACAATGGTTAATCAATTAGTCAGTGAGTCAAGAAACTAACTCTAAAGTGCATCCTGAGCAATTAAAATGCTTCAGAAACATTTAAAGTGCCTCAAAAAACTTTTAAAATGCAACCCCTTACATTCCTATTACATTTAACGTAATAGTTTAAGAAGTTCATGCCAATGCACCTATACATCTTTAGATTAACAAATGCGTAAATATTTAAATATTTTACCCTGTACATATAAATCATTCATCCTATATTTCTATGCATTTATAAAATAATGCATACTGAAACATTTCATTCTATACATGTAAATCTAACTCCATATTAAGCCTATGGGCCACAAAGTTCCAAAATTAATAATATATCTACTTTCCATCCTTAACAAAATGCACCCATATTCCATGCCTTGTACTGCATAAGGTTTGTTTAAAACAGAAAAAAAACAAACTGCTAGTGTTACCATTGTGAACAGCGTGGAAATGCTGGGCAACAGGATTATTAAGCCTAACATGCCTCACATCCCCCAAATGCCCCATAATTCTTCTTTTTACCATTCTTCTGGTGTGGCCTATATACCACTTTGCAGGTAGACAATCACATCCAATGGCATAAACAATCCCACTGGTACTGCAATTGTAAGATCCCAGGGCAATGAACTTCTTTCCATTAATCAAAGTACCTGAAATTCTCTTCACCTTATCACACATCTTGCACCTTCCACATCTAAAGGTGCCTACTGTGTTAGAACCAATTTCCATCCTACTTACCCTTTTGTTGTGTCTTTCAGCTTTTCTCGGTTAGGGGTCACCACAGCGTAACTCCGGTCCGCTAATGATTGGCAGCAGATTTTTACGTGCCGAGTTGCCAGCCCTGATGCACAACCTTTAACGAAGGTACGCACATTCACGTATGTCTGCACACAGAAGACGCTCTAGCTAAGAATTGAACAGGACAACGTCTTACTGTGAGGCGACAATGCTATCACAGCACCACCACCGCAGTACCCACCGTTCAATAATTTCTTCAGGTTGTGAAATCTACTATGAGAAAAAACAACCCTGCCCTTGAAAATGTTGCCCATTTCCTCATCCTGCTGTATAATGGGCCAAAACCTGTGCACTAACGCCTTCAGTGTAGCTGAAAAAGGGGAAAATTTGTTAAAAAATATATCATCCTTGCCCACTTTATGATAATCTCCATGCCCATGATATATTGCATGACTCCATACTCTCCGACCAGCAATTTGTTTTCTCACTTTTTCCTCAGCCCTATTTAACACCTGGCTAGAATACCCTCTTTTCACCAACTTGCATCTTAGAATGTTAAATTCCCCATCCAATGTGGTTCTGTCATGAACATTGTCACTAATGCGCTTGAATTCTCCATAATAGTTTATAAGTTCATAGGTAGGTACTGGGCTATCACCACCCCTTTGGTTAGTTCCCTAGGCCCTTGATCTAGCAGCTAGTACCCTTGGCCCCTATCTAGTAGAGCTGTTGGTGTGATCCCTGGTGTGAACTTTCTGTTACCTATCCACTCATCAAGGTTCCTCTTGAAGAGTGATAGTGAGGGGCTCTGTCTTATGTAGATCGGGACCTTGTTCCATAGCAAGGGAAATCTTTGCGAAGGGAATCTATCCCTTCAGCATGTTCTATTCATTGTTGTGCTGAGGTTTATATCCCTAGAGCGTGTAGCTCGAGTAGATTTTTTTATGCTAAGATGGAGCATGTTCAACAGCTCTGGGTTGGACATGGCTCTGTATGTTAGACAGAGATCGCCTCTGAGAAGGCGGTATGCAACAGAGAAAAGCCTTAGTATTTTCAATCGTGCTGCATATGGCAACTGTTTGAGGCCAGTAATCCTCTTAGTGAGGTACCTCTGTGGTCTCTCCAGTTGCTGGAGATGCCTAGCCAGGTACATTCCAATTGGTGTATTGTACTCAATAATGGGTCTGATGAGGGAAGAGTAGAGGGGCACCACTACATCCTTAGATCTTGATGCGAACCCTTTTGTGATCAGATGGGTCACATAGAAGGATTTTCTAACCACCTTGGCAACATGGTTATCAAAGGAAAGCTGACTATCTACTTGGGTCCCTAGATCCCTTATTACTTCTTCAGATTTCAGGGGGTTACCTCATATGTGGTAGTTCGGGGGTACTCTGTTTTATCCAAAGGGGATTACTACACATTTTTAGCATTTAGCTTGAGACCATGGATTTGACACCATGCATCAGTCTCATTAAGGCCCTTCTGGAGGATATCCATGTCGGCCGGGGACTATATTATAGCACCCAGTTTGCAGTCATCAGCAAACTTGGTCAGCCACAGCCCTTCAGTGCTTGCCTGTATTTCTGAGAAGTATATGCCAAACAAAAGGGGCCCCAGGACAGAGCCCTGAGGCACACCGCTCATTACAGGTCTGGATTTGGACATAGATCCTGCTACTCTTACTTTGTGAGATCTGTCTAAGAGCCAGTTTGTGATCCATCTTGTGACATAAGGGTTTATGCCCAGATTGATGAGTTTATCAATAATACCCAAATGGGGAATGGTGTCAAATGCGTTAGCAAGGTCAAGCCATGTGTACCTCCTTTCCCTTATCTATAGCCTGAGTAACTGTCTCAAAGAAGTCCACTAGGTTCAAGAGGCATGACCTGCCCTTGATGAAGCCGAACTGTGTGGGGTCAAGTATTTGGAGGTTCCCAATCTCTCCATTTATGAGTTCCATAATGATTTGCTCCATTGCCTTACAGATCAGACTGGTCAGGCTTATTGGTCGGTAGTTTCCAGGGTCAGTTGTGGGCCCACCCTTGTGCAGCAGAACCACCGTTGCTCTGTGCCATTCTATGGGTACATATCCTGTCGAGAGGCTGAGACTGAACAGGGTATTCAGATGCAGGGTTAATTAATTTTAGAGCTCACATATGACACAGCCCGGGACACCATCGGGTCCCATGGAAGCAGTGTTTTTAGCTTTAGATAGAGCCTTATTAACCAACATATCAGTAATAATTGGAGTTACACAATCCCCTGGAATAGTAATAGGCCCTGTAGGTGGTGAGGGGGGGGGGGGGTTTGCACTGAACCTATCAGCCAAGATGTTGGCAATGTCAGTGGGGTCAGTGTATTTTGTTCCATTTTGTACTAGCTCAGAACAGACCTGAGCATTGCCATTTAGGTTTTTGATGTAACCATAGAAGGCCTTATGGTTATCCTTGGCATCCTTGGCAACCTTCTTTTTGAAATTGGCTTTAGTTGACTTGATGAGGGCCCTCAATTTCTTACTAATGCTGATCAGGGATGATTTTTCTACTTGAGATTTGGCCTTTTTTTGTATAAGTCTCCTCCTTTTATTGTATAGTTTGCTTATGGCCGGGGTCCACCAGACTGGTTTCTTCTTGCTTGAGGAAGGAGTCTTGGTTTTATTTGGGATAGCACAGTCCATGCAATCCTGAAGATGTATATAAAGTGCCTTGGTGTAGGATTCTGCATCCTGGATATCACTATGCTTCTGCAAGGGAATAGTGAAGCTTTCCACTTCTGATGCAAGTAGTTTGAAGTTTGCTTTGGAAAGGTTTTCTACGATGGTTTCTTTGAGTGGGGGAGGTGGAGGGGTGAGGACGTCCAGGGTTATCAGTTTGTGGACTGATCTGACCAGAGAGGGAGTGATAATGGTTGTGGTACAATGGGTGCCCATATTTGTGATGACTAAATCCAATATATTGTCCCCTCTAGTGGGAGAACATACCAGTTGTTCAAGGGCATTTGAATTTATAAATTCTATGAACCGCTGGGCATAGGAGTTAGAAGTTTGGTAGTTCGCCCAGTCTATACCAGGGTAGTTGAAATCACCCAAAATTATGGTGTTGGGTAGGATCTTTATATTTTCCAATGCCTCAAGGAATGCTGAGTGAGCATCTTAGGACATGGTGGGTGATCTATAACAGGCTACAACTTGAAATGTGGTTTTGCCTGCTGATAGTTGCGCATGGATGATCTCTGGGACATCATGCTGCACCACTAACCTGGAGATGTGGGTATCCTTGATGAATATGGATACACCTCCGCCCTTTGTACTGTGATCCAGTAACTGAGGCCGGAAGGTATGATATGAATTGTAACCTGGTAGTGCTGGGGTGCTCTCTAGAGCCTTGAACCAGGTTTCCGTCACTGCACAAACATCAATTTTCTCCATACTGAGGAGTGCCTCGAGTGCGTGCATTTTGAGGTTGAGACTTCTGGCATTGAGTAGCATTACCCTTAGTTTTGGTTACCTGTGCTGCTTACAGTGGTTCGTTTGTCCTTTGAGCCTTGCCTAAAAAAGGCACTATGGGGACAGCAAGAGCCTTGGCCAGTATTCGAAAGCCTAGGTGTGAGAGGTGCAGACCATCTCTGGCGAAACACCGAGGCTTGTCTATCATGTCATCCCAGGCAGACACTGGATCCCCTTAGAATGACACCAGAAGCTTAGACAATTGTTGAAATTGATCATTTTGTCTTTTATTGTGGTATCATTCTAGGCGAAGGTAGTATGCTACTCAAGGTCAGGGTCATACCAGCTTGGGCTACATGATCAGAGAGCTCCTCAGTGTCTCTTTTCATGTAGTCCAGGGAGGTACGTCTTAGATCATTCACACCAACATGTACAATGACAGCGTCATACTTGTACCTGTTCTGGAGTGACCTAAGTGCTTGTGTTATGTGGTGGATCCTAGCACCCGACAAGCAGCTGACAGTAACCTTCTCCTTGTTCAGCCTGGTGAGTGGAACATCTGTGTGCCTTACTGTAGAGTCTCCTATTACTAGCATGTTGGGTATGGTGTTTTGCCTTAGGGGGCTGTCGTGAGGCACACTGCTGAGGTGAATTATGTGTTTTCTGGCTTGTGTTTGGAGGTGCAGGTTGCTTGCTTGTCTGCTTTGGAGGGCACTGTTTCTTTTTCATATTGGTACCTAGTGCCTCTGAATATGAGTTCATGTAGTCCAGGGAGGTACATCTTAGATCATTCACACCAACATGTACATCCTTCCCCAAGGATCTATTCTTGGCCCTCTTCTCTTCACCATCTTTGTTAATGACCTGCCCACAATCACCCCCCATGCCACATGCATTCAATATGCAGATGATTCGACTATCATCAGCACTGCCTCCAACCTGGCAGACCTCACTGCTTCAACCCAAGACACCTTCAACCTAATAGAAAAATGGTTCTCAAGTCGACAACTAGTTCTCAACCCCAACAAAACAAAACTACTTACTTTCTCACCCACAAACAAGACTCTTCCCCCCAACTTCTCTATTACATCCTCCAATGGAATCACTATATCACCAGAAGCTCACACAAAGCTATTAGGTGTTACCATTGATAACTCCCTTAAATTTGATACCCATTTCAATCTTACCATCAAAACAGTCAATAAAAAGCTTGGCTCTCTCTATAAAGTAAAACACTTTCACTCCTCACGCTAAAATTACAATTGCCAGCACACACCTACTATCAACTCTTTTCTATGCCTCCCCTCTTTACAAACCTAAACAAGACAACCCTTAACAAACTTGCTTCTTGTTACAATCACATAGCTAGATTTGCCACAAATTCCACCTTTAGAATGCACCACTGCACTAACTTGAAGCAACTAGGGTGGTTTCCAGCCAACTCCATTTCAACCAACTCAAAACGGCTCACCAGATACTGTATCACCCAGAGAAAACACCAGCTCTGAAAAACATCATTCACCCCTATATTAACCTGCAATCTTTACGCTCCTCCAATAAGATCTTAGCTCAAACTACCAAAGCCAATAATTCTGCTGGGATTCTCTATTCTCAAACTTTGTAGGTAAAATGTGGAACTCCCCACGACCATGCTCACCTCAGAACCCTCACTCCTACAATTCAAAAAAAGCTTAAACCCCATCTCAATACTGTCTGGCAATGTCCCTGTTCCAAACCTGATTAACCACTATCATTTACCCTTCTCTTACCTCACTATCCTTAACCGCTTTTTAACAAGGCTTCTTGCCGTAACTGACCTATGTTTTTTTCCCAACATGTGATGTATCTTTATATTGTATTTAGAACTCAACTGTCTTCCTTTTTTTGCATTAACAATGTTCATATGTCTGTTATGTACTTGGAGCTTTTCTCCCGGCTGAAAATGGACATGTATCCAGTCGGACTCTCCCGGTTAACAAATGTAAAATAAAAATAAATAAATAAAATATGTTTTTGTGTATTTATGTGTATGTTTTGCCGGTGCTTGTTTCTTAGATCCATGTGTGACTGGTGGTGTGATGCTAGTGTGTCTCTTACAGTCATGGGTTGAGAGCGCTTAGCCTCCAGTCTGGCTGTGTATTTGCATCTCTCGCAAGTGTTTGTGTCTAGAGGTAAGAGGAGAGGGTTGTCTGTATACATGAGGCAGTTGTGACATTGCCTCAGGATGCCCAATTCCACCAGATGAACTGGAGAGTACACCTGAAGCTGACCTCTGGACATGCTTGGAAAAGTGAGTTTCACTTGTCTTGTGGACAGTCGAGGATCTTATGCTGTATTATAATAGTGGTGTCTAGGAGATTTGGAAAATAATAGTGCTGTCTAGGAGATTTGGACAAGTGCTGATTTGGGTTATGCAAGTGCTGCAATAAGAGCAGCTGATCTGAAGCACTTGAGTTGAGGCTTGCCTAGTTCTAAGGGAAAATTTGCAGCGCAGACTTTGTGGAGCCAGGAATAGTATACCCCAGCTAACCGACGCTGCCCAATGCTGCTCTGTGCGCAACACCACGCAAGAGGAGAGTTGCAGGGTTTTAAGAGGGTTTAAGGGAGAGAATCAAGTAAATGTTCTGGATGCAGGCTATCTGCACACAAAAAATGATTAGTCGCTGTTTCCTTATAAAATGGTTTAAAAGACACTAGCTTGTCTTTATCCATACAGAACTCCAAATCAAGAAACTGTATCTTATGTCTATGAGTTTGATAGGATACTGTGATGCCATACTGATTCTGATTTAGTTCCAACATGAACTGTTCAAAAAGACTAATCTCCCCTCTACATATAAAAAACAAATCATCAATATAGCATTTGAAAACTATAACATTTTCTCTCCTGAAAAAAAAACATAAAAATTATAGCATAAGCTGGGGGCAAATGATGCCCCCATAGCAGTTCCTGTTCTCTGTAGAAAAAAATTGTCCTCAAAACTAAATACATTGTGTGTCAGTGCAAACTCCAACAGCTGTAAAATATAACTTGTTCTGGGACCCTCTCCCAATAGTCTGGCTACTGCTTCCAGCCCTCACCGATGAGAAATATTGGTATACAAGGACTTAACATCAACAGCTGCCCAGAAGAAATCCTCTTGCCATTCAGTACCTCCCAAAGTGTCTGTGAGCTCTTTACCATTTCTAATGTGTGAAGGGACTCGCTTCAAATGCTCTTTCAACTGTGCATCCAGAAAAATACCAATATTCTGGAGCACTTTAATTGCTCAGGATGCACTTCAGAGTTAAATTTTCTTGACTCATTGACAAACTGATCAACCATTGTAGGGCAAAATGTTTTAGTATTTGTTAATCTAGAGATGCATAAGTGCTTTTGTATTAACTTTTTTGATGCACTTCAAATGTTTCTGAAGCATTTTAATTGCTCAGGATGCACTTTAGATTTAAAATTTCTTGACTCTGATTAATTGATCAAACATTGTAGGGCAAAATGTTTTAGTATTTGTTAATCTAGAGATGCATAAGTGCTTTTGTATTAACTTTTTAAATTATAATGTTAAATGCAATAGGAATGTAAGGGGTTGCACTTTATATGTTTTGATGCACTTTGAATGTTTCTGAAGCACTTTACTGCTCAGGATGCACTTTAGATTTTAATTTTCTTGACTCACTGATTAATTGATTGATTATTGTATAATTGAATTGAATAATGAATATAGTAAAATTTATATAAAGTACACCATTCTTGTGCATGATTTTTCCATGGAAGGCTTAATGCCGAAGTACTAGAAACACAGTAATCGTGGATGGTGACTGTTTCTCCAGTTTAGTGTGTTTTTTTTTCTTTTTTTGGTGAGTTGGTTTGTGCAGTTGGTATTTCAGGATCAAGGCAAGGTCATAAAGGTTTGAAGTAGATTTTTGTCTCTCCTATCCCCAGGTTTCAGAGGAACTATGCCAGTAAGATTGATTTTTTTGCGTAGACTGCCTAAACTGTCTTCCAAAGGTAAGAAGACTCCCAGGCATGTTTTTTTCTGATAAGCCTACTCAACTGCGCAGGCCACAGAAGCAGCCCTTTTCTGAACAATCTGCAGCCATCTAACTGTCCTTTCTTCCTCTCAGCCAGGTTCCCTTGTCCCTCAGGCATCTCTTTCTCTCCCAGTTTGACAGGTGATTACCATAAATACCTGAAGTTCTTTCCATTATCTAGCAGAATTACTTTAGGACCTGGATAACCCTTACCTCTTTTTCCAGTATTCCCCAATCCCCTGCACAACAGCTTCCTCATTTTTCCAGGAGTGTTGCTGGGTCTGCTGGACAAGGGTACCATTCAACCAGTTGCAGAGACAGAGAGGGGTTTGGGTTTTTATTCCAGTATGTTTCTTGTCCCCAGAAAGGAGGCATCTTAGAGATCCGTGATAGGTCTTTCCTTTCTGAACACCTTTGTAATAGTGCCCTCCTTCTGAATGTTCTCTCTTCAAATTTTATTTCCTCTGTTGCACCCTCCCATGCCTTTCTGGTTTCTTTAGACCTAAAGGATGTCTACCTAGACATCCCTATCCACCCATATTTGTGTTTCTCTGTTTGTTTCTCTCATTTTCAATTCTGTATCATCTCATTCCTGTACTCCCTTGTCTCAAACTGGAATTTCAGTGCTGGGTCCAGCAGATGTCTCTCAATCCAGGTGTTCCTTTCCACCCTCCTCAGCCATCTCAGGAACTCTTCACAGACACATCAGAGCTGGGGTGGGGAGCCATTCAGCCACCCTGAATGTACAGAGCCTTTGGTCCCCGCAGCAGAGAATGGATCACATCAACATCAAGGAAATGTGGGCTCTTATTCTGTCCCTTCAAGCTTTCCATGGGCTGTGGGTCCTGGGTCCCTTGAATGTTTTTATGGACAACACCACAGTCATGTTTTACATCAACAAACAAGGGGGCATGAAATCCTACCTTCTTTCAAACTGGTTCAAGCATGGGAAATAACCATCGATCTGCAGGTTACTTTATGGGCAGTCTATATACCTTCAGAGAGAAATTTTGTGCAGAATTTCTAAGCAAGTTCAGGACACAGCTTCATGAATGGCTGCTTCACAGGGATGTTTTTCTGGACATAGTTCATCAATGGGGCATTCTTCAAGTAGATCCTTTTGCCTCTACTCTGAACAGGCAACTCCCTCAGTATCTTTCAGGTATTTGTGTGAACTAATGAATGTTCAGTTGGTATATTCTTCAGTGAAATCCCACTTGTCAGCCATTTCTGCCTGTCTTCCACTTACTAATCTTAAGCAGTTTCTTAAAGGCGTCCTTCATATTAGACCCCCAAGAAGGCCCATTGCTCCTTCTTGGGATTTTAATTTTCTTCTTGAAGAGCTGATTCAGGCTCTGTTGGACCCTGGTGCTTCTTCTTCTTTGCAACACTGTACCTGGAAGACTGTTTTATTGGTTCCTTTAACTTCTGCCAGAAGGGTATCCAAACTACAAGCCTTGATGGTGGTCCATCCTTTTTTATTTTTTCATAGAGACAGGGTGTCTGTCTGTATGAATCCTTCTTTTATGCCCAAGGTAGCTGAGGAGCTGTCCCTTAATCAGTCTATCCAGCTTCCTTCTTTTTTCCCTACTCCTCAATCTGCTAATGAGAAGGTTCTGCATACTTTAGATTTGCATAGACAGTTCACATATTATTTAAACAAAAGTAAGGCCTGTCATAAATCTGATCAGCTTTTTGTTTCTTTTCATACCAACATAATCTGTTTGTAAGGAAACCATCTACTCCTGGATTTCCAAGGCTTTTTCTTTTTGTTATTATTTTATGGTACGCAATTGTCTGCCTCTGGGAGGGCTCATTCTGCTAGAGCAGTGGCCTCTTCCAGGGCTTTCTTCACTGGTTTGGTCACCAAGTCCATCCTTGAAGCTGCTACTTGTTGGGTTCTCACTTTGACAAGACATTATACATTGAATATCATTTCCAGGACCGGGGGGGGCTGTGCCAAGGCTGTCTTTCATGCTCTTCTTTTCATTGTTGCAGCACTCACCCCCTGCTCCCTTTCCTTTTTCTTCCTTTTGCATGGCTGCTATTCTTAGTACTGGCCAAGAGGTTCCTTTCCTTTTCTTACTTCATTCCTTTTTTCTGGATGGACATGTCCTCCTTTCCACTGGGGTCCTAGTTCTCCTGGTAGAACTCAGTTCTGAGCTGGGAGCATACATACATCACCTTTATGCCCTATGCTTGCTCTAGAGCATATGTCTGCATACAGCACTCTCTAGGTAATAAAGGATTTGGTATACTAGCCAGACATTGGGCTATCCTTGGCAGGCAGGAGATCCCAGAGGTGATGAACACTGCAACAGTGTAATATTGTGCTAAGAATTTACAAAATTCTGCTTTATAGACGATGAGTTAGTGGCTGCAAAAGGTAGGTATACAGCAATTCAGGGAGGCTGGAAGGCAGGAAGATACCTTTTTATCTATATACCCCCTTAAAATGCTTTGAAGGAGCTTAGGAGAATTATGGGGGAGATTATAAGTTTTCAGTAAGCAGTAGTCATAGCTATGAGGATTGAAAAGTGGCATGGGATATGATGGAAGACCAAGGGAAAGAGGAGTTTCCAGTGAAAGCAGGTATTTAGCAAAGTATTTTAAGCTTTTTAGAATAATGGATATATGGGAAGTGAGTGGAGGCCCCAGGGTATACACATACTTCTCCTCAACATTTGGCAGTTAGCCAAAACTTGATCGATTTTTCATGACAAAGGAGCATGTTTATTGAATCCAGGGGTTGGAGACATATGCAATATTGATTTCCAATAATGCTGCATTGTTATTGAAGACACATCAGGCAGTTAGGGGAAAAACAAACAAGCACTTGTGTTTTCCAGGGTATTTACTCAGGAAGAAATGCTTTAATGAATGGTTAAGCAAAATAATGCAGGAGCTATTAAGGTAGTATGATCTAATGTTAGAGAGTTTACTGTATCAGTGGGGAAGGCTTAAAAGTGACCTGAAGTTGAGAATTCAGGATAAAGAGAGATGTGGGAGGAAAATAGGAGAGAGTACATGGAAAGTATGTAACACCTGAATGCTTTACTGAAGGGATAAGAGTCAAATTTAGCATCAAACCTTTGGAATATGCCCATTTTAGATTCTTGTGACTGCACAATCCTAATTGTAGTACAAACTCTCCATTTTACAAATATTTAATTTTTCAGTATGGGCTTTTTGGAAACACTATTTTAGTAGTGAATACCACCTAGATACTTTTCTGTGGCTTAGTTATATTATGTGTCTTTCTTTCAGCATGTAATACATATTAACATAATTTAATTTTACATTATTTAATTACTGGTCATTTTCTGTATGATTGTGAGTTTTTGTTGATGTAAACGTTTTAGGGCATATGTATGTAAATAAACTTGAAGTTAAACCTGGATGTTAAAGGTTTAGTAGCACCTATTAAGCAAAAAACATTTTGTTAGCAGTGCAAACATGAAACTCAATTAGTCTTCTTCCAAGTGCTTTTTCTGAGCTCTGCTGAGCATAGCATGCATGGAGCATGGAGCATGGTTACATGCTCCACATCATTCAACATGGGCGTGACCATTCTGCAAAATCATAATCTTAGATGGCATTTATTGACTGAACTCAAGTATAATCAAGGGCAGTGAGTCGAAGGGATAGTACAAACCTCATATAATGCACACCTGGGTAATTCATATGTCCTTAATACTGATAATGCAGAGGTAGTACATGGTACTCTGGAACAGGCATGCAATTAAATCCCAGTTATGACATAAGGGTTACAACCCTGTTTTAGGCCCCCACATTTTTTGTAAGTGGGCAGTGCTTAAGATGTTTCCCCCCTTGACAGGTTCTTTCATAAATATATATAGAAATCTTAACAAAAAACAAAAAAAAGCTGTCTACTCTATGAAGGAAGAAGATTTTACATTCCCTTAACTGTCTGAGGAGTATTGGTTGAAAAGTTGTTGTGTCTTTCGGCTTTTCCTGGTTAGGGGTCGCCACAGCAGAACTCCGGTCCGCTAATGATTGGTAGTTGATTTTTACGTGCCGAGTTACCAGCCCTGACACACAACCTTCAACGAAGGTACGCCCATTCACGTATGTCTCCATGTAGAAGACGTTCTAGCTGAGAATCAAACTGGACAGTGTCTTACTGTGAGGTGACAATGCTACCGCAGCACCACCACTAACCATTTGAAATTCCAAGACTAATTAGTGCATCTCCAGCTATAGCAGGAGTGAACGACCAAAAAATGTGGATTTATATATACTAAGTCCAAGACTGTTGTTCCTCAGACTGTTCTCTTTTCTCTAAGGTATGGTGGTCTCAGAGTTAGAATTTATAATTTCACGAGGTGAGGGTGGGGGTTGTCCTTCTGATTTGTTGATATCTGTAGGGGGGGGGCTTCCCCTGCAAAAAAAACAATGCTGTTCAATATTTACTGTTCTCCTGTGTTCTCTCTCTCTCTCTCTCTCTTTTTTTTTGTCAGTTTGGAGCTCACTATTATGAGTTTGGCATTTCAGTAGGTAGCCAATAGGGCTATTGGCCCATTCAACAGTTGCAGTTAAAATTTTACCTAATTCACCTTCACATCACATCAGTGTTCTACTGGTAATTTCCACCTTCATCAGTGAGCCTTCCATCTCTGTACCCCATTGAGGATACAATCCATAAATTATATTAAAGCACATTTATTCCACTGAGGTCTGAAGTTGTATTAAAGCCTTCAGGCAAGATAGGCCCTGGGATTCACAATGCTTTTTTTTCCATGCAGGAATAGTGTAACCACTCCTGCATGGAAAATGGCCGCTTTGGGACCCACATACGTGCCATTGTCACATGCACAAGCGGCCCTACACTGTTCCTGCAGATAAAGCCATGCAGGATGCTAATGAGCTTATTTGCTGATGAAAACCATGCAAATGAGCCCGATTAGTAATCCAGCAAAGCGGCATGTTCCATGCTGGAACAGTGTAGCTTGCAGAAATGTATTCAGTTACTAACAGAATACGTTTCTGCAATCTACACAATGGAGCCATGTCAGCGCTCCAGAAAGCATGTACTAATTAGGTTTTGCATGCCAATGGCCAAATATCTGGCCATTGGCATGCAAAACCACTCAAAAGTAATAAAATAATAAATTTATGTTATGTTGGCCGAACTCGGCCATTGAGGGAAGGGGATGTGGTACGCTAGTGGGAGGGAGGAGTAGAAGTAGAAATGGGGGGGAAACTGAAGTAGTACTACTTTTTGCATTTTACCATTATAGTCAGTGGCATGCAGAAAGCAAACATAGGCGGGGAGCAGTGATTGCTAAGGGTTAAGGTTCGGGAATAGTGCAGTAACTAGGGCTTAAGGCAGTGGGGTAGCTAATGAGGGGACTTATACTGAATCACAATTTGAACAGGAAAATTTCTAAGTGTCAGACTGCACCTAACTGTGTAGGTGCTCTAACACCATCATGTAGCCAGGACGAGCGAGGAACATGAAAAGGGGTGTGTCATGCTTGCTGGAAGCACATTGGAGCCCTGTTAGCTGGTGTCTTCTTAGCAAAGCACAGCTAGGAGAGGGGTTGTGTCTGAGGCTGTGTACTCATACTCCATGAACTGAAGAGAGTGTGCACGTGCAGGGGAGGGACATATCTTGCTTTTACACTACCAACAGGCTGAAAGACGAAGGGTAGAAGGAAAATGCAAAGGAAGTAGCAGAACAAGGGAAACACTGTACAAATCAGCAATATGGGATTCTGCAACCCACAACTGGCCAATGAAAACACTTGAATAATACAGCTGATAGGTGGCTGCAGAGCTGAAGCTGGGAGGACATGTAAAATAGAATTAAATGACAGCAGCACAAAATAAAAGTGAACTGATGTAGAAATGACTACTATGGGAGTCTTGCAACTCAGAATGGGCCCTGTAAATATAATACAGCTGGCAGGTAGCTGCAGAGCTGTAAATGGGGGGGGGGGATGCAAGTAAAAATTAATTACAAAAAGGGAAACAGCAGAATAAAGGCAATCATCCACAAATCACCACTAATGTTTCTAACACTCACAGCGGCTAAATCCAAGCCATGAGCAAGTAAGCTAGCATCTGGAATGAATCAGAAACAGCCAATCTGACAGGCAATAGTAGCATCACACCACTATAAAGTATGGAAACACCATTTAGTCTGCGTTTCCCCACAAACTCTGAACCTTTTGAGTAAACCTGGGAATTTAAACTGACAAAATGCTAGGGTTTGCCATTGCTCAGATACATCACCATGTGCTGGCGGCTGACGATGGTGAGGAAGATAATGCTGCCAACCGCTGCAGACCTAGGATGTGGAGGAGAGTGTTCAGACCCAGGGTGACCTATCATAGGCTACATGACCTAGAGATTGTAGAGCGTTACAGGGTGGACAGGGACATACTTCGGCAAATTGTGGAGCTGTGCCGGCCTCGTGTCACATCCAGAACAAACAGAGGGGAACCCACCCAGTGGATACAAAGTTATGTGTAGCCTTAACAATACTAACTATAGGTACTTTCCAAAGACCTACTGGGGATATAATGGGGTTGTCACAGGCATCTGCATCCAGAGTACTCCATCAGTTCCTGGGTGCCATGCTACCACATGTCCATGAACACATCTACTTCCCTAACACCTGTGAGGAATTGACCAGCAATATGCATCTCTTCCACCATGTAGCTGAATACCCGCAGGTACTGGGTGCCATAGACTGCACGCACATCCACAGCAAAGCACCACCCAGTGAACGGGGTAGGGTCTACATCAACCGCAAAGGGCTTCCTCTCCATCAACAGCCAGGTTGTGTGTGATGCCCAGGGCATTATCATGCAACTATGTGCTGGCAGCCCTGGGAGCTATCACGACTCCCACATCTGGCATTCCTCACAGCTGTGTCAGGGGTTTGCCAGGAGGGGCATCCCAATTGGCCATCTAGTGGGGGATGCTGGCTACGCACTGGAGCTGTGGCTGATGACACCCATCAGAAATGCTCAACCCCCTGAACAAGAATGTCATAATGAGGCACATGCACAAACCAGAATTATTATAGAGTGTGTGTTTGGGATGCTCAGGTCATGGTTCCATTGCCTTGACATATCCGGTGGAGCCTTGCAGTACTCTCCAGCTACATGTGGACAAATGTTCATAGTATGTGCCATGCTACACAATATGATCCTGCGGAAACAGCTGCAGCAGGAACAACACAGAGAGGGGCCACACATCCCCCCATCATTGCCAAGGTCACCACAGGCACAGAGGGACTTGGAGGAGGAACTTCATGAGCCTGTCCCTAGAGGCAGACAGAGGAGTGCCCAGTATGCCTATGCCTTGGCAAAGAGGCAACGCATAGCACATACACTGACACTGTAGGGATCCAGGGACAGATTCTTCTCTCTGACTCACACATCAGTAAAAGGGATGCCAAACATGACACTACCTGTACTTTACCATGTATAGGGAGTGTACTGTGTGCATCCCACATAGTCAGCCCTCCAGCACCATCCTCAATACCACCTCAGGCACAAGATAAGTCACCCTTACTATCAATTACTGAATGGAGTAGTATGTTCTGATAGTTATAGCTATGCTATGGATGCAAGCATGCAAGGGAATTGGTTGGCCAAATGGGATAGCAGCAGATAGCTAACAGCTATATGGGACAGCATGAAATCCATATCAAATACTGTTGTCCCCATACTAGGCAGTAATACTCAAGGTGACAAATCCCACTGCAGTACATGTGGTGGCTCGACTAACTGTGGGTGTCCACAGGTCACACACATGGATGTCAATGAACATTCCCATACCCACCCCCAGCCTCACCCAGCAGGACAGGTGTAGATGACTGGAAAGAAAGATCAGGCAAAGCTCCACAAATGCTGGCAATGCTGAACAGCCCCCCTACAGACCTACACAGACATACTACAACAGGACTGGCAGTTGCAGTATAGTTCAGAAGAGTAAGAAGTCTGAAACTTAAATGTGTGCCATTACAATCTAACTTGTGTACTTTACTGATATGCCTCCATTCTGCAGGATAGGGCACAATGCAATACTAAATGGAAGCAACCAGAGTATAACTGAAATACCAGTACAGTCAGTGCAAATGTGTAAAGTTGTCAGGTGTGTCCCCCCAACCCCATGTATAAATGGCAGTAAAATGTAAGTATGTAGAGTAATACCAGTGGAGCACAGATTGCCTGAGCTGTCCCAATCAATATGATAATTGCTGCATGTCCACTATATGCAGGGGCTGGTGTGCCATTCTTTTGTGAGTGTTTAATATTGTCTGGAAGTGGACAGCATGTAGGCCTGGATGTTGTGTCTCAGTGGCCTAGGTTGAGTACTGGTTGACAGGGCCATGTTCTAACAACTACAGTGCCAACCAATCTGCTTTGCAGCTACACATATGTTACTAGTTGTATGCACTCACTGTCCAGATGTCAGTATGTGTCACTGTGCCAGAAAGCTGGAAAGGTTATGAACAGGGGTCCATACATAGAAACAGTACACAGGTGGAGGTACTCTACACAGTGCCTAGAAAGTAACTCTGAACTGCACACACCTTTGGAATTAAATATAGAGGTTCGCATCACGTTAGTTGTCCATCTAATATGGAATACTGGTTGTCTACCCAATCAATGGCAGCCCACAAAAGCCACGGTTATAAAGTAATGACACCCTGCTGATGTCCTCATACAAGGCAGGAAAAGGAGAAGGTCCCAATCATATCTGTGAGTCAGGTGTCATAAGCTTCCATATCACGCATGCACTCAGTTGGTATTTCATCAGTCATATCCTTGCTGTTGGGAATGATTACAGAATCAGAGCACTTCATTTATGGAATGCACACAGGATGCAGCATGCTGAAATGGTGTCCCATGCAGGTGTGTCCCTAGCCATAAGCAGCACCCTGCACACATCCAGACTGACGCATCACTATGAACTAGAAGGATTGCCAGGAACACCTCACCCACTTGCCCATGTCACTCCAGGGGAGCCTGGTAACATATGAGTGACAAAATGCAGTGGCCTGCATTACTCTCATGTGGCCTACAGGCCCAGCCATAGTGCCATCATATGGAATGTCACAGGGTCGTAACTAACAACATAACACATTAAGCAGAAAACAAATGCAAGGCCATGCTGACAAATGCCAGTAGCATGCCTGTCCATGTCCTAGTGCAAGAATTGTGGACCAAGACATAAATACTGCTGTGATAAAGGTCAATCTATAGAAATACTGCTGAGATATTGCTCCCATACTGTTTGAAAGAGGAAAGAATTACGGGCGGGGGGGGCACATAAAAGCATGGATATCATGGAGTGTGTGAAGTCTGAAACTCAAATGTCTGCTCATACTTCTCCCTCACTGCAAACCCACGAATGCATAACCACAAACCTGCTTGTAAACCACAATGTGAAGGGAAATTGACCAGATATATGAATCCTGCCTTTGGATATCCTGGCCAAATCTGTACAGCTGAGAGGAATGCCCACAGCAGGATATGGCCATTCAGTTAAGTTGAGAAATGCACAAGAAAGGGACCCCCAGCCAGCATAGCAACAAGGTGCTGAACCATTTACACAGACCCATCACTCAATTGTCTGTAGCCACCCCTCCACAATGGCAGGATTGTGCCACAATGTCTAGTCTTTACCTCACAATATTGGTCTCTGCTGCACTGCTCTTGTATTTTTCTGGTAAACAACTGTGAGCAAACAATATCTGTCAGTAGTTGATAACACAATACATTACACTGTATAACAGTACATATGTCCAAAAATCTATGCTAAAACAAAACATGTTACACAAGCAACACAGACAGTAATAGGAAACTTAGTTACACACAGTATCCCCCCATGTTTGGACCAATTGTGTCTGCATACTGGCAACCTATCTACAGATATCCTGCAAAAATAGCTTGCTAGGTGTAGCTGTAGCACACAAAACCCTGGACTGGAGTACAACTCTCCCTGGAATGGATCCCTACACTTAAAACAGAAGGTCATACTGGACATGCTCCTACACTTAGAGAAATAAAGCCCATGTCTGACACCATAGTGGACCATAGATATCTGTTATCTGCAGATGTCCATGCACACACACCAAAATGTAAACTGTTTGGTCTAAGGCCAACATTCTACAATAATTCAAACATACACACACATACACATGGGGAAGAGAGACACAGACAGTGAGAGAGACAGTACCATTATGAAACCTTTCCCACCCAGTACACATCCCATAGTTCCACTCTACACTATCTCCTGATGTATGTCACCTTAGATGTACCTTTGGACAAGCCTCAGCTCTGTAAGCTCAATAGCACATGTGATAAATGCATAACTTACTAAAGTAAATAAGTTGATTGGGAGGATTTTGAATCTTGGTCCTGGAAACTGTGTGTGTGTGTGTGTGTAAAGGAATTACTGCTTTACTCCATCCCCATCCAGTACACATTCCATTACCCAATACCAGAACATGTGCTGTAGTCAGTCTCTGTACAAATTCCTTTTGTTAGCTCTCAGCTCTATAGGCTCTGTTGTGCTTGTGATAACTGTGTAACAGTAGAGTACCAATAACTATTTATGTAGCAATCCTAATCACAGTCCTGTCAAATGGAAAGGTGTGTCTGTTTGTGTGTGTGTGTTTGTAGGTGAATGATTTTGAGGCCATTCCCACTCAATCCATTTCACATTGCCCTCTTTTATCACAGCTACTAATGTCACTCACCTTTAAAGACACTTTTGGACAACTCTCAAATATGTAAGCTTTGTGGCACATATGATAAATGTGTAATACTATAAGTGCAGTTAGGTAGGAGTTATAATCTTGGTCCTGCCAAATATAAAAGTGTGTTTGTTTGTGTGAGAGTGTCTGTAGTTGTAGAGACATGTTGTTGAGGCCATTGGCACTTACTATAAATCCCTTTCCCTCCTTTATCACTGCTGCTGATGTCACAAACCTTTAAATATACCTTTGGACAGCTCTCAAATATGTAAGCTTTTTAGTATGTCTGATAAAGGCGTAATACTATAGTGCAGTAAACTAGTTAGGTAGGAGTTCTAATCTTGGTCCTGGCAAATGTAGAAGTGTGTTTGTTTTGTGTGAGAGTGTCTGTAGTTGTAGAGACATGATTTTGAGGCCACTGGTACTTACTACACTTCCCTTTCCCCTCCTTTATCACTGCTGCTGATGTCACTCATCTTTAAAGATACCTTTGGATAGCTCTCAAATATGTAAGCATCGTGAAATGTGTGATAAATGTGTAATACTGTAATTCAGTGAACTAGTTAAGTAGGGGTTTGAATCTCACTCCTGTCAAGTGTGTGTCTCTATCTGTGGTCGTGTCATTAACATTGTGATCCATATCCATTGGGCGGTGGGTTTTACTACACTTTTGTGTGGTCCACCCAACAAACTACCAAATGTCCACTGTACAGGGCCCATTTTTGTGGTAGCTGTGGACACTCTTCAGTCCTATAATCTGTTTGTCATGTGATATTACTATGGAACAATATGGAGTCCAAAACAAGATATGTGGCCCTTGAAGTCCTGTGATACAATTCCACACTCAGGAATCATTGGCAAACACACTCATCTATTCATTAATCCCTTTGTCACTAAGTAGTCTGCAAACTGGTTCACAGATGGATTTCACAATGTGAAAGCAGTGGACTCCATGTCACACTGCAGTACAGTCAAGTGGTGTCAAACTGCCAAACAGTCAAGTGTGGAGTACCACAGGTTCTTGTCCTATGTCCAGTCTTGTGTGTTGTGTATGGCTCTGATATCCAGCCCAACAGGAATGAACTGTGGTTAACAATGTTTGCAGGCAATTGCTAATCAGGTGCTCTGCTGTCATCCCCGGATTATGTTAACATCCTGCATAAAGTCACCACTGACACCTCCAACTGTTGTCACAGCACTGGCCTTAGTTTCAATGTCAAAAAATGTGTCCCAATCCCCTGTTTAAGCAATGTGCTGTCAACAAATGACCATATTAGTGGTAGTCAGTGGAGACAAATATCCTTATTGGAGGTCTGTGAACACAGCTTGACAGCAACCTCTCTTCTGACCACCACACTGCCACTGTGGACAGAAAGTCCTTCCATGTGGCACATTGCATAATTAAGGGTGTGTCATCCAGGAATGAAGAGGTCAATATCTCCCTCTACTCCCCGCTCATTAGGACAATCAGCAGGTCTAATGGCCCATTTGCCATGTAACTCAGTGGACACCTTCAACAACTGGGTAGGCTGCAAGTGTACCTGACATGTACGACCCTAGGCACGAAACAACTGTCTGATATAGAAAGACCCCAAAACCTCCAAGTGTTCCCAGTCACATCTTGGCTATTTACAGGCAATCCCTGCTTGACTGACAATGCCATGTCTACCCAGCTGTGTTACAAATCCTACAGCTAGAAAACCACAATCTGTATGCACCACATGCCATGGATACCTCAACTGCATTACCACATTCAACAGAGCATGCTGTTGACACAGGCCATGTTATGTGATATATGTTGCATACATGTCAATCAACGCACCTCACTGGCCCTCTTCAAGAGAAATTCAGATGAGTGGATGGTGAATATAACTGTCACCCTGGGGATCACTTAAGTGGCAGTAGTTGATAGATGGCATGCTGACAAATGTCAGGTGCCATGATATCAGTGTACTCACATGCCCTACTCTTTTCATATCTCCATGGACATTAGCCTGATACACACCCAGGGACACCTGCACCAACAGACCTCAGTACTGACAAATGTGTCTGTGTGCATTACTGAGTATAATAGTGTTTGTGAGTTTGTAAACTTGTAGTTGAAACTACTTTGAGGACCTTCTCACCCACTATACCCCCCAGTGCTATACTTAGAAAGGGCTGCTGCTGTACTGCACTGTAAAGGTACGTTGTAACACCCTTCACCCTATGGTCTACCTTGAGCTTGCAGTAACAGCATAACACTGTTCTACCAATGAGTAGACAGGTGTGGTTTACCCTCTGAGTCCTGGCATATGTATGTGTGTGTGTATGTGTTTGCAAGTGTGTGTGAGTGTACAGATTTTTTGGAGACAGCATTCTGAGGCCTCATTCTCCAAATGCACTGCACATTGCCATACATTACAAGGGATGGTGATGTTGCTCACCTTAGGAGAGCCATGGAACAATCTTCACCCTACTAGCTCTGTGGCACATGCAATAAATGCATATCAGTGTAATAGCAGTAATTAAATAGGCAGCTAAAGGTTTGAATCTCATTCCTAGTAAATGTGTGATTGCAGGTTTGTCATAGCATTATCATGGGTATGATTGAGTACTATATGCAATATGGGTGGGGTACTGGGTGCAATATTTTTACACCATGGTACCCCCAGTACATGTCCCAAGGTCCACTGTATGAGGACCACTGTCACCATCGACCATACAGGTAACTGATGACACTCTTCAACCCAATAGGGCATGTGCTGTGTGCCAAAACTCTGTAACAGGATGGACTGAATGACAAGATAGGCAGGGCTGCTAACCGCAGTTGTGGCAAATGTGTGTATGGCTGTATCTGTGTTGGTCATTGTGTATATTTCTGTAGCTGATAGTATTTCCTGGCCATTCTCACTCAGGACATCTCACATTGCCATACTGTACAAGGCCAGTGGATGTTGTTCACCTTAGAGGAACTGTGGAACACACGTCACCCTACTTTCTCCATGGCATGTGCAATAAATGCAGAGAACTTGAATAGCAAGACCTAGGTAGGTAGTGGTTCTAATCTCAGTTATGCCAAGTGTGTATTTTTGTATGTGTTTGAGATCAGTTTTCTGACTGTGTGTGTTTGAGTGACAAATGTGGCCATGGTTTACAGTTTTGCACCATTGTACTCCCAGCACATGTGCTGTCCTACATTCAAGTGGCTGATGCCTAACTCATTCCACATGCTGTGGCACAGACATCCCACAGTCGAGGATTGCCACCATCTCACCCAACCATCTATCTATGACCTCAGCATAATAATGGTGGGCATCTCCAAGATCAAGGATGTTGTCACACATGGCATGAAGAGTTAAATTTGGGACCCTGAGAATATGTCCAGTGTTAGATTTGACACATGCCTGTGCCTCCATGACAGTCCAAAACATGCATCTGATGACACCTACTGTGGCACTTGTGGCAGGGCCATTATGCACAGCAGTCCACCTATGAGCACACCTGTCCATCCACATGTGTGGAATTTTGCCTGTTCTCTGGCTATGGAAGGTGTATACACACTATATAGTTCTCTTAGATTTACATAATAAACGTGTATCATGCTCATATTCACAGGTAGCATATGAATATGTATAATATCCCTGTAGCTGGCCTAGCAGTGGCAAAGTCAGTAGTGTTTGAGAGACACGCCAGTGTTTGTCATATGTGAGCTGTCCTTTCCTGGGGTGAGTTCGGGTCCTGAGCTGTGCTCTATGTCACAGCAGAGAGAGGCAGATGCTATGGCCATAGGTGCTGTTTAGCAGGACATCACTACAGCAAATCTTGCTCAGACATAAATCAAAATCCTATTTCCCATTATTAGAAAACATATACTACATTCACTTATATGGTGACTTGTTTCACATACCTTTTTATTATTTCACACTGAAGGTGTCTGCATGCCCTTTGTAGGTAATGATGTTGACCAGGTGATGGCCTGTGCACCAGTTGGTGTTCCCAACTTACTAGTTGCATGCAGAGCAGCTGGGTAGCTCTACCAATAGCCAATGTCATGGCAACACACTCCTATAATTGAGTACTTAATGTGGGCATTGTCCCTTTACCTTGACTGTGAGGAACACATCCTGGAGGTGTATGGCTACTGAGTGTTACACACAGAAGGTAGGAATAACTCTTATAACAAGACTTGTGGAGACAGGCTAACTAAATGGTGGAGAAGGTTACAGACTTAGGGACCGAATGTGAGTATTGCTGTTATATGGTATGAACACTGCTAGTTTTACAGGCTTTGTGTACACATGCTACTTCTGCATGGATGTCAGTCTGACAAATGTATGAGTCTGCATAGCTCTGAACTGTAGGCCTATCCACATAATGGCCAGAGGTTTGCCTGTTATGTTTGGTGTGTTACCCAGACAGGTGTTGTCCTTGACAAATCAGTGGCATACTCTGGTCATTGCTGCCAGTGAATGGCAACATCCATTTCTACTTCTGACTTCATATCCTTCAGAATAGAGATGCTGCAACCAACCCTGTAACACCAACAACTTTCTCAGTGTATAACAGCAATATTTCAAATATGGCCCTGTGTTTGGACCTCTGTCCTCTACTTATTTGACAGGCTTTGTCCAGTTGTCATGCAGTAGAAGGTTGATTAGTATGGTCTATCAGTGTTTAGTGCTGACATTCTTACTACCATTCCAGTGATGCTGTGGAATAAGACACATTAAGTGAGGTAGGTGCCATACATATGAGTGCAAAGGCCGGACAGCATGTACAGTCAAGAGGTGAGTCTGTGGAATAGTAGGACCTGCCTTAGAATCAGTCTGTTAGAATATGTGATACATATTAGTTATTACATGGACAAACTTTTTATAGCTGTTATTTTTCATACATTTCACCATGGGGACTGTAGTGGGTTATAATGTACTTTTCTGGAAAAGGTCTGTTTCCCAGTTTGATCGAACACTTATAACAGAACCATTGTTATGTGAAGAATCAATTTACATTGTATCATTTGATACTGTATCCCCTAGGGGGTTAACTGAGGAGTGTAAATGGAGGCTGTTTAAAAACATACGTAATTAAGTGTCAATTGCTTCCTGTATTTAAAGCAAATATGTTTTGTAATGTTGTAATACTTGACGGCAAAAAACATTAAAACATTTGTGTGTATTGATGGCTGGTTGTCTGTTGTTTTACTATCTTCAGTCATTTTAGTTATATTGTTAAGTCAGTATATGTTTGGCCATTGTGTATGGCCGATCCTGAATTTGTAGCACTGTACTGTGTACTTATTAGTTATACTGTGTTGGGGGGGCAGCACATGTCAGTGGCATGAGTCCCTTTGTATCATTACCAATGTGTTTGTATTTCCATAGAGTGGTCCCCAACTTCATCTGGCATGTTTCAGAATTGTACTGAGGTGCTCTTGGCTCTGACAGTGCTGCAAGTTATTGACAACTAAATCATTACTGATTCCACAGTCTTCCTTCCCTATGATAAACCGACTGCACTGCATGTTATGGTTGAAAACATCATAAAACAGTACAGCTCAGATGGCTTAGTGTTTACATGCTCTGACTATTGTGTACAGGTTCCTGGGTTCAAGACCTGCAAGGGCTGTATATTTTGTTGCAGGCCAGGTGTATATTATTTCCTTTACATAACAGGCCTATATGTGCTGTCATTACAGTAGCAAGGGGTGTGAGTCTATTGTATGGGACACGTGTATACATGGGTGATTGCACATGTGATATGCACTCACATATCCATCGTACACCAGCTACATTACCATGGAGACAAATATAATATACCAGACATTTGACTATTAAAATAATACTAATTAGTTACCTTTCCTGTAACTAGTCTAGTTGAGATATAGATTTGCTGTATCCAGGACTGTATGTTAGCTTCTGTGTGTTGCACAAGTCTGTTCCTCAATTTGTCACTTAGATATGCTAGTTCTTTTCTCTCCTGCACTTTCAATAGCTTATTACTTTAGCACTTTACCAGATGTCTTGTAGCAAGTATTTTAACACACAAAAGTGCTAACAGCACTAAGTGTTCTATGAGGAAACAGCTCCAGTAATTATTATTAATGGCCATCCCACCAGGCATGTCTACATGTCAGTTCCCTGTGCTTTCACCTATTAACCTGCAAAACTTGGCCATCCTGAGGCAATGTAGCAACTACCTTATGTACACTGACAACCCTCACCTCTTACATCTTTACACTCAGACTTGCAAGAGATGCAGTTATATATCAAAATTGGAAGCCACACACTCCAGCCAAGACCAGAATAGTTGGTTAAGATGAGACAGTCAGCACTTGCACCACACTACATGGAACACATAACCCTCCAGAACACACACCAGCACTGCCTTCATATAAAAACGCAAACCACACACCCACCTTTGTGGAGGCTCTCAATAAAAAGCTGCACAAACAGCAGAGACCTCCAAGGCAGACATGCACTCCACCACCACCACTCAACACTAATCACAAGACACATATATCTCCTAAACAGTGTGCCAGTCAACCGAAGTGCCTAAGGCCAAACAGCATGGCCAAAACACTAGGCATAGTTGACTTGATAGTGAGGAACAGTGATGCCCCACTCACTAGGTTGAAAAAGGAGAAAGCGCCAGTTAGCTGCCTGTCAGGTGCCAGGATCTGCCACATAACACACACACTCTGAGGTCCCTCAACAACAGGTACACATAAGACTCTGTCATTGTACAAGTGGATGTGAATGACTTGAGAAGTACCTCCCTGTACTATATGTAAACAGACATGGAGGAGCTCTCTGACTACGTAGCCCAGATGGGTATGACGCTAGCCCTGAGCAGCATCCTACCATCACCCAGAATGTTACCACAGTACAAGCTGAAAATGATTGATTTCAACAATTGGCTACATTTCTGGTATAATTTTAAGGGGATCCACTATCTGTGTGCCTGGGATGACATGTTTGACAGACCATGATCCTTTGCCAGAGATGTCCTGCATCTGTCACCCCTGGGCTTCCAGATACTGGCCAAGGCTCTTGCTACCCCTATAGTGGCTTTTTTAGGCAGTGTTCCAAAGACCACATTACCACTGTAACAGCTACAAACAAATGCAATCTTAGGATCATGCTGCTCAACACTAGAGGTCTACATTTCAAAATGCACTCGCTCAAAGCACTCCTTAAACTGGAGAACATCGACATTTGTGCTGTAACAGAGAACTGGTTCAAGGCAGCAGGAAGCACACCTGCACTACCAGGCTATCACTCATTCCACACCTGTTTGGCCCAGAACTTGGACTGAAGCTGCAAAGGTGGTGGTGTTTCAATATTCATAATGGATGCACACACCTACAGACTGTTAGCACAACATAATGCATCTGAGATACTTCAGGTGCAGCTAACATTCGGTAAGACAGCAATACAGGTCATAGCCTGCTGTAGGTCCACAAACATGGCCCAAGACGCACACTCCCCATTCTTAAGAACCCTGGAGAATATTAGGTTCCAACCCAACACTCTCATACTGGCCATCAACTACCCCACCATTAATTGGAAAAACTACTCATGTACCAATACACTTGGCCAATGCTTTCTGGAATGCATTAATTAGGGTCTATATGACAGTATCGAATGGTCTAAATAGCGAATGCTATTTAGTCGATCTGATACTGTTGAAATGACAAAATAGTGAAGTCGTGGAACATCGAATTTTTTCCCTGGGAAAAAATTTGGTGGGCCATCTTCGGGACTTTGCCATTTCCTCCACTATGGTGCGATCTCAGAGTTGGTATATTTAAGTAGGGAGGTGTGGGAGATGAAGCCCCCCACTTAAATTTGTGTCTAAGTTTTTTTTTTTTTTTTTTATGGAGCAGCAAATTTTTTCCCTGGGAAAAACTTTGCTGTTCCGTTTGTTCGATATTTTGTTGTTTAGATATTATCGGTACAATGAAATAGCGTTCGCTATTTTCATCATACGATGATATAATATAGATGCATTAATTGCAATGCCCTGGACTTGCTCATTCTTACTCCCACTAGAGGTAGCAACATCCTTGACCTGGTCATTACTAACATGGGCGACCATTGCTCTACACCAATACTCAACTCCTCCCTGGTTAGATCTGACCACAAACTAATCACCTTGGAAATCCACATCCCTCCCACCACCCCACAAAGGTAACCACCATGACATCTTTTCCAAAGCTAACTTTGGGCACCTACAAACAGAGGTGGCTAACTGCATGGCACTCATGCAGATGGGGACTAGTTGCATGACTGTAGAATCTTACACCAATGCACTGTATGAACACATACACAAATGAATAGATGTCGCCGTATGCAATACAACCAAGATGCTCTCCTCAGAAAAAAGGAAGCCAATCTTGTGGTTCCCTGCCATAAACAAACTCTACAACAGAAGGAGGAAATTGATGCAGAATAAGGTGACGTTCCAAGCCTCAACTAAAGGTAGCTATGAAAACATGATTGCAGCAGATAGTAAAGACAACCACAAGGCCTTCAATAGTTAGGTATAGAATCTCCACAGCACAGTAGCACAACCCTCAGATTAAGTATGCTTGTATCTGTTAAAGTGGTTCTTTCTTTTGGCTACCAGACATTAACTATAAAATGCACTAAGATGATATTTCTGTCAATATATGTTAACAGGAACAGTGTTACTACAGCAACCTTCTCAGCTGATCTATTCACATCATTTGGATATGTCTCTATTGTTATGCCTTTGTCCCCCCACTTTGTCTGGCTTGTTCCAGATTCATTGCACTAAAGCGTTGTGAGCATACCCCTCCACTGCCAGGCTGTTTGAAGACTGTCCAGGTGTTTGGCCCATACTTGGTAACACTGTTATGATGCAAGGATTTATGTCAGTGAAGACTGACATGCATGTTTCTTCCCATCCTCATACCATTCAGACATTTCTGCTGATACAGTCCTTGTTGCTGTACAACTGTTCAGTTATGACATCACTATTCTGATTCTGTCCCTATATGTGGCCCATTTCCCACCCTTTGTACAGCCTTTGTTCATTATTCTTGCACTAAGAGGTTGATATGTATGATTCTAAGGTATGTCTGCACTGCCTGTTATATGACTACATACATAAGTGTATATATATATATATATATATATATATATATATATATATATATATATATATATATATATATATATATATATATATATATATATATATATATATATATATATATATATATATAGAGAGGTGCATAGGTTCATAGGTAGATACTAGGCTATTGGCCCTAGGGCCTATATAAGCCTAGCCAACAAGATTCCCTGTTTTTCGCCACACAAGACAAATAATTTCCTGTGCCCCTCTCGAGTAGACACACAGAAGTGAATCACGGGGTGGATTTCCTATTTACCATCAAAATGTTAATATTTATCTTAAAGAGGGCTAATGAGGAGCTCTGTTTCACATAAATTGGTAGTCTGTTCCAGAGTATGTTATCGACAGTAATCTATCTCACCAGCATGCTCTGTCTATTGTGGTGACAAGGTTTAGCTCCCTGGAGCATGTGTTTTGGAGAGACTGGGATTTCTTTACGTGTAGCATGTCCAACAGCTCTGGGTTTGACATGGCTTTGTATGTTATCAGAGATCTGATTTGAGTAGACGATATGCAATGTATTAAAGCTGGTGTATTTTGAGACAGTTTGCGTAGGGCATCTGTTTGAGGCTGGTGATCCTCTTTATGAGGTAAGTCAGTGGACTTTCCAGTTGTTGTAGATGTCTTGTGAGGTAATACCAAACAGGCCTTTGTACTGTATAATAAGTCTAATGAGGGATGAGTAGAGAGGAACAATGATCTCCTTTTTTCTGGATGAGACACCTGTTGTGATGTGCCACAGAGAAGGATTTCCTGAGTACTGTGGCAGTGTGGTTTTCAAAGGAGAGACTACTATCCACCTGTGTACCTAGGTATCTTATCACACTTTAAGTGCTAAGTGTACTAGCAGCTACGTGGTAGTTCATGGGCACAACATTTTACCCAATGGGTATGACAATGCATTATTTGGCACTGAGTTTGAAGCCATGGCTTTGACACCAGGCATCTGTCTTAGTGAGGCCCTTTTGTAGACTGTCCACATCTTTACGGGATTGAATAATGGCTCCCAGAGTCGTCTGTGAACTTTGTTAGCCATAGACCCTCAGTGTTAGCCTGAACTTCACAGAAGTAGATGCCAAACAGTAGAGGACCAAGGACTGAACCCTATTGTACTTCTATTGTCACTGGTCTGGAGTCAGATTTGGAGTCTGCTACTTTCACAGTGTGGGTTCTGTCTGTAAGCCAGTTGGAAACCCATCTCCTGACATAGGTATTTATGCCTAGTTTAGTGAGTTTATCTGTAATTCTGGAGTAGGGGATGCTGTCAAATGCCTTGGCAAGGTCTAGGTAGGCTGTGTGAACCACCTTGACCTTGTCCTTGGCTCTAGTGACTGCTTTAAAGAAGTCAATCAGGTTTAGGTGACATTATGTACCTTTCACAAACCCAAACTAGCTGGGGTCTACAGTTTGGAGGTTACCTATGTCACTGTTTATAAGTTTCATGATGATACACTCCATGGCCTTGCAGATCAGGCTTCCCAGGCTAATGGGGCAGTGGTGCCCAGCGTCTCTGCTGGCTCCCCCTTGTAGAGTGGGATAACCATCACTGTGTGCCATTCAGAAGGCACAAAGCCTGAAGTGAGGCTATGACTGAACATGGTACTTAGGTGGGATGCCAGTTCATTCTGTAGTTTGTGCTGAAGACAGCCTGGGATGTTGTCTGATCCCATGGATGCTGTAATCTTGGCTTTGGAGAGTGTGGTTTTTACCTGTGCGGACATGATTACAGGAGCTTTACATTCATCCAGCATTGAGATGGGCCCTTTAGTGGGTGAGAGGGGGATAAAGTTAGCATTGAACCTATCTGCCAGGATGCTGGCAATATCAGTTGGTTCTGTATATTTACTGCCATTGTGCTGTAACTCAGAGCAGATCTGAGTGTTGCCATTGAGATTCTTGACATAGCTATAGAATGCTTTGCGGATGTCTTTAGAATCAGTGTCAATTTTGTTTTTGTAACTAGCTTTGGTGGATTTTATGAGGGATCTCAGCTTCTTATTGAGGCTGATAAGGGAGTTCTTACAATCATGGGAGTTTACTCTTTTTTTGCAACAGTTTCTTCCTTCTGTTGTACAGTTTCTTTATGGCAGGAGATCACCAGATTGGCTTCCTTTATTGGGAGGAGAGCATCTTGGTTCTATTTGGGATGGCACGATCCATGCACTTGTGTATGTCTTCATACAGTACATTGGTGTAATATTCAGCAGTTGTACTTCTATTTTCCATCTGCATGGGTATCATGAAGTTAGCTACTTCTGTCTTAAGAAGCATGAAGTTGGCTTTGGAGAAGTTTTTTAGGGTGGTTTCCTTAATGGGGGTGTGTGGGCAGTATATATATATATATATATATATATATATATATATATATATATATAAATATAAATCTCCCATCATTTATAGATATATATATATATATATATATATATATATATATATATATATATATATATAGGTGTTCATAGGTTTGTACTAGGATAATGGCCCTGGAGCTTTTACAAGCCTAGCCCATAGGATTACCTTGGCGTCATGCCACCTGACTGTAGTTCCTAGTGCCTCTGTTGAGTAGAGCCACTGGAGTGATCCCCGTGGTGAATTTTCTATTTCCCATCCACTCATCAAGATTTCTCTTGAAGAGGGCCAGTGAGGTGCTCTGCTTGACATGTATGGGAAGCCTATTCCATAGAATGGGCAGTCTCTGGGTTATGAACCTGCCTCTACAGCATATTCTGTTGATTGTGGTACTGAGGTTGAGGTATCTGGAGTGTGTGGTGCAGATGGATTGGGATGTCTTTAGATGTAGCATTTCTAAAAAAGCTGGGTCACACATGGCTTTGTAAGTCAAGCAGAGATCGCCTCTAAGTAGGTGATATGAGACAGAGAATCGTTGGAGTTTTCTGGGTCTGTCCATATAAGACACGTGTTTAAGGCCTGGAATCCTCTTTGTGAGGTATTTTTGTGGCCTCTTCAGTTGTTGCAGGTGTCTAGTGAGGTGCATGCCAAATGGGGTATTGTACTCGATGACTGGCCTAATGAGGGAAAAGTAGAGGGAGACAATGACCTCTTTCTTCCTAGATGCAAAACCCTTAGTAATGAGATGTGCCACACAGAAGGACTTTCTGACCACAGTCGCAATGTGGTGGTCAAAAGAGAAGTTGCTGCCAACCTGTGTTCCAAGATCTCTTATAATGCTTTCGGTGTTCAGTGGACTACCATCAATGTGGTAATTCAGGGGAACCGGGTTTTTCCTGAGGGGGATGATGACACATTTTTTGACATTGAGCTTAAGGCCATGGTTCTGACACCAGTTGTTGGTCTCATTGAGGCCTTTCTGTAGGATGTCAACATCACTTGGGGAGTTAATGATAGCTCCCAACTTGCAATCATCTGAGAACTTTGTCAGCCACAGTCCCTTCGTGTTGGCCTGGACTTCAGAGAAGTAGATACCAAACAGGGGAGGACCCAGGACCGAACACTGTGGGACCCCACTCATGACTGGTTGCCAGCCTGACTTTGAGTCAGCTACTTTCACACTGTGGGTCTATCTGTGAACCAGTTTGCAACCCACCTAGTGATATAGGGGTTGATGCCTACCTTAGTGGGTTTTCTATGATTCCAGAGTGGGGAATGGCATCAAAGGCCTTGGCCAGATCAAGGTAGGCTGCATAAGATAAACTATTCAGAATCAAATATAAATTTCTTGCACGTCATTCTGTCTAAGAGTAAGACTGGGTTGGATACTAGCATCTATAGGAAAGACACACAAGCAAATAAATATTTACATAAAACCAGCATGCATGCTAGGCATGTATTTAAGGGTATACCCAGAGGGCAGTACTTAGGTGTGAGCAGGTTAAATACTCAAGATGAGATATGCCTTAAACAGATGCAAGATATGACAGATGAACTCCTGGAAAGAGGATACAATTCAAATGATTTGGATGTGGCCAGAAATGAAGTTATATCTATGAGACAAGGGAGAGCGAGGCCATATTTTTCCAGTCAAGGTAGCACTATGACTACGCAATCATTACTTGATAATAATCTGAGGTATTTAATGACTTATAGTAGGACAAGTAAAAATATAGAACAAATCATTAGAAATAATTGTTATTTATTAAAGGCTATGCCAGGTTATGGGAAATGGATTCTGGATAGACCATACTTTACTTATAGAAATTGTAATAGTCTAAAGAAAGGTTTACGCTATAAAGATTTTGGTTTGAATAGAACAGAACCCATGAAGTATAATAAGAAATGCACTTATCCCTGCCATAATTGTGCATGTTGTGTTAACATAATCACAATAACTGAATTTATACATCCTAGTAATGGGAAGAGATTTGAACTTCGTGGCATAGCTACATGTAACACCAACAATGTGATTTATTTAGCATTATGCCAACAATGTTCATGTTTTTATGTTGGTAAGTCAACAAGAAGGTTGAGAGATAGGATAACTGAACATAAATCGGAAAGAAGAAGGAAAGTGGTTACAAATTCCTTAGCTCAACATATACAAGAGACAGATACATCACATTGTTTTTCTTTCTGTGTGATAGATATCTTAACTGCTAACATTAGGCATGGGGACTTAGTGAATAGACTAGACAATAGGGAGTATGAGTGGATTACTCACCTACATACTGAGACATACCCTGGTTTAAATAAGCAGGTTACAATAAAACCTATTTTGAAAAAGAAGCAACAACAAATAAAATAATTAATTAATGGTTACTTCTATATTTCTGAATATTCCTATATATTTTTGCATGTTTTACATTGTGTATTATACGTGAGAATGGACATTTGTCTGTATTCATATGAAGTATTTTACTCTAGTTCTGTATGTATATGCTTTGATACAATGTCTAGCAGTACATAAATATATTGTGTTTGCTACTAGTTATATACTGTAAAAGTTTTAGGAATAGTTTACTGTATTATGATTGTGTTTATCACTATATATGAATATATATATATGTGTGTATATATATATATATATATATATATATATATATATATATATATATATATATTTATATATATATATTTGTTTTAATATATTTCTTTGGGTTAACAGTATAGAGTATATGTAAGCAAATGAAGTAAATGTGCTTATATTAAGCCTCTTCATAGGTTCATGGATAGGTACTAGGCTATCTGCCCGAGGGCATTTATAAGCCTAGCCAGAGTGTGTCGGCTTTCGCCGCCCCATTGATTAATTAACTTATCCTCTGTCAAGCAGAGCCAATGAAGTGATCCCAGTCTTATGAACAGATTGTAAAATACTTCTTTAAGACTTTTCAGTGAAAAATCTGACTAAATGTTGTTTCTAATGGCTTGATTAACTTTAATCTATGATAGGTAGGCTGTGTCATGTGTTTATTGTACTTTTAAGTATAAAGGATGTGATATCCAGATGAGAATTTTATTAACACTGAAGAAGGATTTTTGTCTGAAAGCTTTGTTTTATTAAAAGTATATTGGTACAACGCTGTGCAACCTTCTTTTGTTTTGGTGCTGTATGACCACCTTGACATCATCCACAGCTCTGGTGACTGACTCAAAGAAGTTGACCAGGTTGAGCAGGCATGGTCTACTCTCCACATAACCAATCTGTGTGGGATCCAGAATTTGGAGATCCCCTATATCCTTGTTTAGTAGGTCCATGATGATGTGTTCCGCAGCTTTGCATATTAGACTCATCAGGCTAATGGAGTAATAGTTCCCAGGGTCTGTAGTCGCTCCTACTTTGTGGAGAGGGATGATTGTATCAGTGCACCATTTGGTAGGGACAAAGCCTGAGGTGAGGCTGTATTTGAACAGGGCACAAAGGTGTGGTGCCAGGTCACTCTGTAGGTTATGCACAACACAGCCAGGGATATTCTCAGGTCCCATAGAAGATGTATTCCTGGCCTTGGACAGTGCTATTTTAACCTGTGCAGCAGTAATACTGGGTATCTGGCAATCTACTGGTATTGTGATTGGTCCTTTGGGGGGGTAAGAGGGGTCAGCTTGGCACTGAAACTGTTGGCCAGTATATTGGCAATATCTGTTGGCTCGGTATAGGAGGTACCATTGTGCAGTAGCTCAGAACACATCTGGGTATTGGCGTGGAGATGATTCACATAACTATTGAAGGCCTTGTGTTTGTCTTTCCTATCCACTGCAATTCTGTTTTCATAGCTAGATTTAGAGGATTTGATTAATGATCTCAACCTATTGTTGAGGCCGGTAAAGGAGTTGTTCCAGTCTTGGGACTTCACCTTTTTCCGCATCAGTTTATTTGTTCCATTGTCGAGTTTGTGTATGGCAATGGACCACCGCATTGGCTTCCTGTTTTGGAGGATAGCGTCTTGGTTCTATTGGTCATGGTGAGATCCATGCATAATGTGTATGTGTTCATACAGTATATTGGTATATGATCTGGCGGCAATGTAACTATTCTCCATTTGCATAGGTGCCGTGAACTTAGCCATCTCTGTTTTAAGGAGCCCAAGGTTAGCTTTGGAGGTGTTTGTCATGGTGGTTACCTTTGCAGGGGGTGGGAGGGATGTTGATTCCCAAGGTGATTAGTTTGTATTTGGATCCACACCTCAGTATTTTGATGTGTGGACCGAACAAGGTCATTTATGTCACCACATACATCAGGAAAAGTTGCATCCGCCACCCTGAGTATGTGTGTGTTGTGGACTCCTTCTGTGACACTTGCAACAGTGGCACGGCAAGCAGTATTCCTCCTGCAAGCACCCCTGTCCATCCACCTGTGTGGGACTTTCCTGCACTCTGGCTATGGCCAGTATCTACTCTCACACCTGCCATAGTCACCACACTAGTTTATTCAATGCCACCATCTGCCAACTGTCCATCATCTGTGGCCACTGGTGACAGGGTATGTGTGGGCATTGTCACTGTGTGCAGTGATGGGGGGCACAAGGGTGGGATGCCAACTAGTGGCACAAATTCAGCCCCTGACAACCCCACCTGTACCTCAGTGTTCCTATCATCATTGGCAGAGTCTGCAGAGATATTGGCATTATTTCAAAAAGGAGGGAACCCAGACCCCATCGCCACCAGTGAGAGGAAGACAACATATGTATATTAATATCTGCACTTTGATGTTGGCTGGTACACACACACACAAACACACACACACACACACACACACACACACACACACACACACACACACACACACACACACACACTTACAGGTGAGGTGGCCCAAATCTGTTACACAGACCACACATTACCCACATGGTGACATGCATGACACACAGCTGTCAACATCATGTATTGCAGCCAGTTGTACAACATGTAGCTGACAATATAGAGCTCTGGGATACATGAATAGTGTTAGTGTGTGATGGCCATTACCCAGCACAGATTGCAGCCATGTACACATCATTGCTGTCCACCTGTATAGCACAGTGGCAAGTACTACAGAACATACCTCACAACTGTACATAGCCTCACAGGATGTGTAGTGGTCTGGCTCATATGTCTGCTCTATTTCTCATAACCCCTGTGTTTCTCTGTGAAATACATGGGATGATCTCAGGAGTGACTTCACTGATTAATGACATACATGTGAGTGTCAGATCTGCAAATGAGCAGTGAATATATGGTCACACAATCCCTGTTACACCACCAGCCTTATAAGCTCACAGTGGATATGATAAGTGTACACAACCCTGTTAACATGCCATGTTCTTGTAATATAGAGGATGAGACCACAGTAATGCATTCAAATATGTCAGACACGTTCCATGTGACATATGATCTGTGCAAGCCAATCGATAAACAAACACATGTGATACATGTAAATTATGATGACTGCAATATGTACAATATGTTGATTGCATGTGAGTGGACACTCTTAAAATGATAAATTGTTGAAGCACCTTGTAAGTAGCTTACAGCATTCACTCTTCTTGTGAAGGTGTCTATCAGCATGGCACATCCTAACTTGGCATTATTTGGCCACTCTTCCATACAAAGGTCACCCAACTGTATCAGAATGTAAGGGCAGCTCAAGTGCACAGCCCTCATCAGGTCACACTGCATTTTTCTATCTGGTGTAGGTCTAGGCTCTGGCTGAGCCAATCCATACCCATGTTTGTGTTCAGGTGGAGCCATTCTTAGGCAGCTTTGGATGTATGCTGCAGTTCTTTGTCATGCTGAAGGCTGACAAACCTCCTCATCCTCAGTGATCTTGCAGACACCTGATGATTTTGGGCAGAAGTGGGTGTTATTAGGAAATGTTCAGAATTCACACCACCATGACTACAGGCCCTGTTCAGTCTGTGGAACAGCAGCCCCACAGCAGGCTGCTGCCACCAGTGTGATTCACCATGGGGATGTTGGTGTTCAGGTTATGAGAGGTGTTGCTTGTGCACCACATATACCTGTTGGTATTGTGGCTGTGAGGTCAATCCCTAGTCTCATTACAACATAACACATTTTCACACCTGCCTTTGGGAGACATGATGTGCTGTACTGCACTTTGTATCCACCCCTGGCTGTTTTTGGTGTGTGAATATGCTTCCATCTTCTGACCCTCCCCCAAAATATGGGAGAGTGTTCTCACAGGTAGTACAGAACATTAGTACTAGCAAGGGGTTACTGCAACTCCCTCAGTGTTGATGTATGTCCCCTGGCAACCCCTCTGGCCAGGTCTTGACATGTGTTGTGATCATTTTTGGAGGGACATCAGGTTCTTGTCAACAGCACTATTGTCCCACATTCACTCCACCTTTTGACAACTGCCTCCACTGTGTTCCATAGTGTATGCATTGCTGTAGTAATGTTGTTGTACCCCACTCTTGACTGATAGCTTTCAAATATGAGAGCCCTTTGCTGCTTTGTATGCTATCTGCAAGTCATGGCTCTTGCTATTGCAGACAACTGGGCAAATGTCATGGTTATCCCACTTGGACAGCAGAGTGTCATTTGATGTTAGCCAGAGTGCCTTTACTTGATGGCTGTTGTGCATCCAAGCAGACTGTATGCTGTCAGTAAATCACAAGCTGCTGCAATAACATATTCTTTGAAGGGTGTGCACACATATGCATCCAGCATATTGTGAGGTTTGTATACTCCATATTTGGTGGCCAACAGATTGATTGTTTGTACAGGGATTTGTTCATGTCATAGATCACATTACAGTTTTGCAAAGGTGAGCACTGACATATTGTGGTCTCAGTTTGTATAGACATCACAAACACCTGGCATCTTAAAAGGGGTGTGTACACTGTTTATATCCACTATATGACAGTAATGTTTCACACATGTCCTACCTTAGGTCGTTTGTCCACCCATTGTGTTGCTCTCTGTCCAGAAGTCTTGCACTGACAGGCTTTGTGTTATGCAACAGGGAAGAAACATTCTCATCAGATAGGCCCCTGTGGTGACCACTGTAATGCAATGCAGTTAACCACACCACAGGTGAACATGCACATAAAGCAATATGGCTATGAGTGACAGTTGTGTGCATGGTACACTGCATGGCTTCAACATGCCTGGGGTATTGGCAAACCACAACATAACAATTGCATACTCACCAGCTGCAGACCGCCATCCCAGATCCAGACAGGAGGGGCCTAGGTAGTTGTGTGAGGGGAGTATGGTCAGCAGACACACAAGTGGCATTGGTACAGGATGGATGCAGCATATGTGCACATGTACAGTACAACCCCCAATACTACACAATTTGCTGTCCTTCACCACAGATGTGCACATCTGTGCATTAGAAAACACCATCCACAGCTGCAATCTGACCTGACACATGTACGTAGATACTCTACATTTACAAGTATGTCTGCTACACTAGTCTAGTAATCTCTACTGGGGCCTTACCTGCACACTCCTTGTCCATTGTCTGTGTGCCAACCACCTCCAGTATGTGGGGGGTCTGTAATCTGCTGTTGTACTGGGATGGGTGCCCTAAGGTACCCATGGAGCTCCCCGGTGGGTGTCAGTGGGCTGCAAGGCCAGGCCCACACCTGTGGCTATATGGTCTCTGGCCACCGCAGCAGCCCTTTGCCAGGAATGGCATATGAGGTCACTTTCACCATGCCAGACTTGCTCATTTGTACATGCGTGCAGACCAACATCTTTTACCCTGTGGACAAGTTCGTCCCACAGGCCAGTCCTCTCCTGCAGACATTATGGCATGGTTGTGTAGTATGGCTTCTATGATTATATTTGTCTGAGCCACTGAGAATGTTGACATTTGCTGATGCAACATTGCACCTGGGAGACATTACAAGGGAGACGCATCACAGGACCTCATACATTTGGCAAACATAGGTAGAGAATCTGCACATCTACATTGAACACCAGTAGCCACTACTCAGAAACACACCATACCCCGTAACATATCAGCGATGTATCTGCGTGCATTGCACTACTGGCCCTGAGGTGTCATATTCCCCCCAGTGAGGCCTACTTAATTTCTGACTCCTATAATCCTCATTCATATCTTTGTCGAGGGATGACATTGGCCATCTTCCATGTGGATATGGTGTGGATGGTGCCAAGCCTTATTGTGACTATGGTGTGTAATGTTGCTGGGTACACATGCCTGAGTTCATGTAGGATGCATACAAGGATGTTATCAGGTGCCATGGATACCTACATTGGTTGCCTTTCAGTAGGCAATATATACCTGCTCACTGGTGATGAGAGGGGTGTGGATGCTGTGCACATCCACCTATAGTGCTGCTGAGCCAGGGGGTGATATTTCACCTAAACCTATCTGCAGCAGGTTGCCTATAGCTGTTGTGTGTTTAAGTGACCTAATGGGCCACCATTACAGGATGGGCTGGTATGTGGCCTCAGAGATTGCAGACATATGTGAAGATTGCCTTGTGATTGGCCTTGGTGGATGTGTCCAATTTGTACATATAGTTAGCCCTACAGTACTCCACCTATGACCTTATATGCTTGATCAGACAAATTCTGACTTGATACCAGGTTGATGCATGCTCCTGATTTAGCCTGTACAGCCAATATAGGGACCAAGTCTGTGGTTTGTCTATTGCTGCTGTCCACCACAAGCATTCAGCCTACCTTGAGGGGATTGATGTTATCCTGTTGGGTATTGCTGAGGCCATACAGCTATGTAGGTTCCCACATGGTATTGTGTTGTGGGCCTGGACACAGCTGCTAGTTCCACTATATGGGATGCCCTTCATGTGGGCTTTGCCCATTTACATGGCCTGTGCAGGGGACATTACGGAGGTGTGAGGACTACAGCTTCACATACAGTAGGTGGAATTACCTCACAGGACAGGACATGTGGAGACAACCCAGCAACATGGGGGACAATGCTTCAGAGTTTCGTACAGCTTGTATGTCATTAACATTGTTATACACATAGGAGGTTGCTACATTGACAGGGTTTGTCTGGACATGCATTTACTGGGTGACTTGACATCTGACAGTTATATGCCTCTGACATAGCTCTCAACTAGCATGTTGTCCACAGACTGGCCAGGTGTTTGCCTATTATGCTTGGTCTGTTCCTCAACCAACATCTGTTTTTGTGGGGTTGGTAGGATCATGTGAGGATTGTAGTCAGTACATGTTGTCATTAATTGGTGTTCTATACATCATTTCCTTCAGGGATGTGATATTACCAGAACACAGGTAACAGCAGCTACTGTCTCAATTTGTAACACCAGTATCTGTGATATGTCCCTCTTTCCAGCCCTCTGTCCCATACGTATACCATGCATTGTCCAGATGTCCTGCACTACAAGGTGCAGAGGTATGGTATATCATTAATTACCAAATGCACACCAGTTAGCATGACAATGACCTGGCAGACTCCTGGCCATGGTATGCAGTGGTAGCCAGGGTTATGTATCCACACCCTAGTAATTCTGTGGAAATCTGTCTGGCCATAGTTAACAGACTGCCAAGGTTGTGTAGCAGTGTTCTGCATGTATGTTTTTTAGGCTGGGTAGGGAGAGTAGCACCTGTGAGTGCCATACATCCTTTACCTATCTAACTCTGCATGCTGCTACAGCTGCTGGTGGTCTATCAGGTCCATATGATTTTAGGGGCTGACTGTGACATGTCATGTAACACCTCTGGATTCCCAGTACACTGTGAATTGGGGCAGTATATGTAGGGGTAATGTGTGGGTGGCAAATGGTATGTGGTTGCTCTCACAGTATTATACTGTCATGTTCAGTTTGCTTACTGGTATGTTGCTGTCACTGTGGTGCACTTGTTTGGGGTATGCACTTTCACACCAGTGTCTGTGTTCCACTAGTATTACATCGCTGTACTGCCTGTTATATTTGCTACTGCATGTGTACAGCCCCAGAGCTGGACCTGGAAAGTGTTATGACAGTCTGATTGTAGTCTGGACATTGCTCGGTGGCTCAGTGTAGTTTTCCTACTGTTGTGTTATGTCCACATATTCATAGGATGTCCAGTTGTATGGCCAGTATCTTTGGTCTGGTCCCCATAACTGTTATGTATGCATGCATGACACATCAATGGGATGATGTGGGGAATGAGGTCAGTAACTAATGAGAAGCAATGGAGTCCTGAAATTGTGATATTTCAGTTGATATATGTTAGGACATACACTGTTACTACATGAACATTCTCAGCTTGTCTAATGGCGTATTTTGTACATGTCCCTATTTTCATGCATTTGTCCCCCCACTTTGTCAGGCTTGGTCCACATTCATTGCATTAAGGGGTTCTGAGCATACCTCTCCACAGCCAGATTTTCCACAGAATGTCCAAATGTTTGGTCCATACATTTGTTCAATTCCACAATTTATTTCTATTCATCTGGTAAATTACGGTGATGATCCAAGGATTTATGTCAATTAATACATGACATGACATGTCAATTCCCATCATCATATCATTCAGTGATTGTCTGCTGAAACACACACTGTTGCTATAACACGTCTTCATTTGTAACAACGATTTTCTAACTGTCCATATATGTGGCCCATTCCCCCACCTCCCTTTTACAGTCTTTGTACAGGTTCTTTGCACTAACAGGTTGGGAGGGGTAGTTTGGAGAAATACCTGCACTGCATGCTTTATATATATATATATATATATATATATATATATATATATATATATATATATATATATATATATTTTTTTTTTTATTTTCCTTCCATTATATTTAATATATATATATATATATATATATATATATATATATATATATATATATATATATATTATGACTGTACTTTTACATATATATGTTTCATCTGATATATATATATATATATATATATATATATATATATATATATATGTATATGTCTATATGCAATGCACAAAGGGTTCCACGACACTTTCCCCCTAATGTTGTATGCCTCTATTACATGATATGTTTGAAAAAGCAGCAGCAATGCCTACAGCTCAGCTGGTGTGCTGATACATTTTTCTGATTAAAGTGTTCAGGGTCATAGGTTTTTTTTTTTTTTTTTTTTTTTTTTAATTAATGGTAAATGACCTGACTGCAGGATATGCTCTTTAAAGCAGTACACTGTCTCACAGGTCAGATGGTACAGTGGTATGTTGGTGTGATTGTTGAAAACAGTGTCCTGGGTATGAAACTTGGCAGAGTTGGCTATTTTGTTGCTGAGCAGAATAAGGTCTGAGGGATACAAACTGATTAAGGCACATTTATGCATATCATGCGTATAATGTTATATTTAAGCAATAACCAACACAATTGGGTGTGGGTAATGCTGGATTTACCCACAGTTGGTGTGGTTTGGTCACTAGGGCAATGCTCTCATGACCATACAATGCCAACAGTGGATAAGTCCAGCATTGCCCACACCCAGCCATGGGTTATTGCTATTATATGATGACATTATTTAAATAAACAGTACTTACCTTTCTTAAATTATGTAATTGTATCATGCCTCCATGCTGCCCTTCTACAGTTTTCCAGTATCCTGGCCATTTGTGATGTACTGCACATGCGTAAGGGATGTGTTCCCACACTTCCGCAGTACATCAGTGCTGTGCACAGGTAGCGACAGAGATAGGGGGGATCTCGATTTCTTTTTTTAACATATCTCGGTATGTTATACGAGGTGATGAACTTGTATAACATAGCGAGATATATTAAAAAGGCAACAGAGATCTTCCTTTCTCTGTTGAGCGGAAGATCTCCATTGCATTTTTTTATGATATCTTGCTATGTTATACGAGTTCTTCAACTTGTCACACATAGAGAGATATGTTCAAAATACAGCGGGGTCTTCATCTCCCCATTGCTATCTCTGCAGACTGGAAATACATACAAGTGATTATACAATGGAAATAGTCCAGGCATTTGGACCTTTTTCCATTTGCATACTCTCTGAGTTACAACGGGCACTCTGTTTGGGCTGACCAATTAGTATACTCATTTCTGTATGTTAATGGCCAGTCGTATGACATAAAATTAAATATTTACATAAACATTTATACTTTTACGTTTACCTTCCATGACATCTCCCTATGTGCTTTCATTACATTATATTCTTGTGTGACTATACTGTATGAGGCACATGTGTTTATATGAGGGTTTCACAGCTTTTCTACACTAACATCTCACTTTTGGAACTGCTACTCTATCCTGGTTGGCAAAAAATAATTGCTGCATAATTTACGTTTACTATAATAATTTTAACACTAGTTTCACATGATAAAATAAATTGCCTGTCTTGGGAGTCGAACCCTGTATACCTGTATGAAAAAAAAAAAAAGCTGCATCTTTAACCACTACACTATAATGGCTTGAATATTTTTTTTTCTCTATTTTCATTTAACCCCTATGGGATGTTTAAGCTGTAATGTGCACACCCACTTAGCTACACTTAAACATCCCTTAAGGCATTATATACAAGGATATATTATTATTTTCTGTAGGTTATAGGGTGTGTATTGTGGTGTTGTGACAACTACTTGTGTTTGTGACATACTGCAATGATTGGGCTTTCAAGATTGTTTGCATGTTTCATGCTGATGCATGACATGTACAGTATAGGCTTTATGTGTTTTGTGGGGCTGGGGTTGTGCTTGTGTACACTTGGGGGATTTATCCCCTGTTGTGTGCATTTGCACACATTTTCTGCTTCTGCAGACTGCAGAAGTGCCATATTGTGCTTTTGCAATACAGTGGGTGTGTCACAGAGGCTGTGACACACCCCCTGTATTGCTTTCCCACTGCAGTTTGTTTTTCAGTGTCAGCCGTCACTGAAATGTTTTATTTTGCATTTCAGTGTCCACAGACACTGAAATACTGGCATAATATTAGAGTTAAGCTCTAATATTATGCCAGTACGGTTTCAGAAGTGCCGTATAGCACTTTGAGCACAGGGGGTGTATTTAGTGTCTGTGCTCTGCACAGACATGCCCCCTGCGCTCGCACACAGAGCCATGTCCATTTTAGAGCACGGGAGAATGCCTTCATACATATGCATGGCGCACTGCCATGCTGCACGAGAATGGTCCCTTCCGTGCAGGAATAAGCTATTCCTGCACAGAGGTTTGCTGAATCCCGGAGAGGATTTTTTAAAACAAGAGTCACAACTTAGATATCTGAATTTCAAATAATACAAAATGACAAAAAATATCAGTGGGAAATGTAACTGGCTAAGAAGTTGTATAATTAAACCACAGGTTCAAATAATCTTAATGTACAGACAAAGAAATATTATGGAACCTTAAGCAAGTAATAAGTTAGCAAAATGGGAAAGGATTAAACAGTGTTACTGAGCAATCAGCACCACTTCTCAAAAATGTTTAGCAAGAACATTTAAAAGAAGGAAGATAGAAAAATGCAATACACATTATCATGTCTCTAGGACCAAGCAGAACAAACTAGTTATCCAACCATTGTATAAACATGTGGTGTAACGCTATTAACATATCAATAAACATCCAGATAGACAAAAAAGAGATGAACTGGCCACATTTCATACTAACATCAACCTCCTTAAGGTCTCTGAGTAAGAATAAAAAGTATTTAATGTTCCTATCACTGAGGCAGACATTAAAAGAGCTGTAAATATGTGTACAGCTGGAAAGGAATCACGCCTGAAGAGACTCACAGCTGGTATTTCCAAATTGTGTAAGAAAGAGTTAGGCTCTTTTCTGCACTGAGTATTGTCAGAGGCCTTGCACAAAGTTTGTTGTACTCGGGTTACCTCCCTAGCATAATTACGAAAGCAGAATGAAGATAAAGCTTTGCCCAGTAAATAGATACCTATCTTGCTCCTACCCCTTAGGACCAAAATTCTGAGTAAAGAACAAACCACGCAGTTGGAAAATAACTCCTCTCCCAAGTTACAAAAGCACTAACCATGGAGTTTGAAAAGAACTCCTCTCCCAAGTTAGTAAAGCACTAACCACGGAGTTGGAAAAGAACTCCTGTCCAAGTTAATACATCCTGTGTAATGTGGTTTTGTAAAATGCAGGCAAGGGGAATCTGACCCGGTTGTTTTATGATTTAATGTGACCTTGCTCTTGACATTGTAAATCAATACTCCAGATTACCATTTTTGTTGAGCTCCAGAAAGCATTTAATTCAGTATATTGCCATTTTATGTGTAAATTCCTTAGCAAATATGGTATTATGGACCATTTCCCAGTTATGTCTTCATACTATACCAATTTTCTTCATAGGTTCATAGGTTGGCACTAGGCTATCAGCTCTAGGGCCTATACAAGCTAAGCCATAACAATTCCCTGGCTATTTCTTCCCACACTATTTACTTCCCTGGACCCCTGTCTAGCAGGGCGACTGATGTGATCCCCGGGGTGAATTTCCTTTCTCCCATCCAATCGTCAAGTTTTCTTTTAAGAGGGCCAAAGAGGCACTCTGCTTGACATGTATGGGCAATCTATTTTAGAGTCTGGGGAGTCTCTGGGTCAGGAACCTATCCCTCCAGCATGTTTTGTTTATTGTGATGACAAGGTTTAGATCCCTGGAGCGTGTGGCTCTGAGGGATTGGGATTTCTTTAAGTGTAGCATGTCCAACAGCTCTGGGTTTGACATGGCCTTGTATGTTAAGCAGAGATCGCCTCTGAGTAGACGATATGTGACAGAGTATAGCTGGAGTTTTTTAAGGCGGTCAGCGTAGGGCATCTGCTTTAGGCCTGTGATTCTTTTAGTGAGGTATTTCTGCGGCCTTTCCAGTTGTTGCAGATGTCTTGAGAGGTACATACCAAATGGGGCATTGTATTCTATAATGGGTCTAATGAGGGATGAGTACAGTGGGACAATGACCTCCTTTTCTCTGGATGAAAAGCCCTTAGTGATGAGGTGTGCCACATAGAAGGATTTCCTGACTGTTGTGGCGATGTGGCTATTGAAGGTGACTAAATATGAATTAATAGGATTACCTGAACCCCATTCTCTTTCTACCTGGTGAACACTGCATTGATTCCATCTTTCTCTTTTATTTTAACCACTGAAACATTAGCAAGACACACAATTACTGCAGTAGTTACAAACTATAAACTAACACCTGGATGGCCAACTGCTGATGACCATCGTTCTGGAGTACGTCTCTGGATATTAATACTCCCCACCATTGCTTGCAACTTTAATACCAACTACTAAGGACAAATCACTTGTGTACCTTGTGAACAATGTCTGTTCTGATCTTACAGACTT